>NC_050454.1:8817382-9112382 GCF_903995425.1 Onychomys torridus | reverse complement strand
TTCATATGGCTTGGACTTCCCTTGAACCCACTCATGACAATCCTGTCTGATATGAAATCTCCTGTGTTTGAGCCAAGTTAAATGTCATTTCTACCTGGAATTACCTTGAGTCTCTCAGTTGTATTAATTGTCCTTCCAGCCTCCCTGGACCACATATACATCAGTTTGTACATTGATACATGTTGGTTTTCCAACCAGATCTGATTTCTTTATGGGCAAAAGCATGTCCTCATTATTTACCCTCCACATTAGAAGTAGTACAAGTATCTACTTTCGTTGGCAGAAATGAGCAATATTTTGCCTCAGGGCTCACCTCTTCATGAATAAGACATTAAACTCTGGCCTACAACAGTGCTCACCAGCTGGCCATTTTAAATCATGAAGCCCATTAACACTATCGTCCATCAGTCTTATGAAAAAGCCAGGAGAAGAGGCTTCCTTCAGTAGGAAAGGAGAGAGCTGGTCCTCTGCAGTATAGCATCTCAGACAGAAGTGAACTCAAAAGAGATCGTTCATTTTCTTCCATGTGAACTCCAATTTCTGTTCCTTCCTTTCTCTCCTCCTTCATTTTTCCAGCACACATTTAATGATAATGACTGTTTCCAGATTGAAGCTTCTAGAATGAGCAAGTGAGAGTACCTGCCTTCTAGGAACTCCTGGCCTAGTGGGTGAAATAAGAAATGACTAAGATGCAAATCAAATTCATACGATGGAGGAAGTTGTCTTTCCCGTGACAAACCCAAACCATACCTTAGTCATCCAGAAGGTAAAGTCTAGTTGGACCCACAAGAACACTGCAACTGGTAGGAATCCTGAGGGGCCTGAGGAAGGAAGGATTTTTTTTTCTATTTGACTCCACTTTGGACTACATTGTCATGTTTTTGGTTTTAGCTGCAAAAGGACAACTTAGCTCTAAGATATTCTCTGTGTCCGGTTATGTGGGTGGATTGAGTCTGAACCTTGATCCCAGCAAACAAAATAAACAGAGTTATTTTTGAGATGTCAGCAAGCTTGAGAGGAAATGTTGCCCCGAGGTGGTCTCTCCTCTGCAGGTGTCTGCCATCAGTGGGCTGGCTCGGTGCATAGTGGAAGGGACATAGAAGGCTTCTGCTCCCTGCAGCTGAGTTTCAGTCATATGTGTGCTCTGTCAGGAATATACCAGAGAATGCACTTCAAGATACACTCAGTATATTCTTTGTAACTTTTCTCTTGATGTCTCTTTACTTACATCCGTACCACGCACTCCAAATGAAACAAGAACAGCCGTGGTGGACTGTTTATATTTAATTTTCCAAATATGTGGAGCATCCTGTACTATACATTGTATTTTGTCTGTCCAGATACAAATTGAAAGTCCCAAACCAATTTAAAGTTTTATATTTACTGATAATTTAGACTATGTCCAGCCCACACTACATACACCATTCACAAACAGTGTAGTTCTTCTCAGTCTCCTCAGATTGCCCAATAGAAATGTCACTGAAAAGTGACAAGGTATCCCATCATAATGGAAATGGCTACACTTACTCAGCATATGTTATGTGACATGAAACATGCTAAGTTGTTATTTTATGCATTTTCTCACTTGTTCTTAAAAATAATCATGTTAATAGTTTTATTCTCACTTTGATAGTGATCAAGGGACAATGAATTAGAAATTAATCTAGGGTTCTATTGTTGTTTAGTCCCAGCATCGCAACTTAACCTCAGGATTCTGATCACAATCACTCTTTGGTTCTTGAGATATTTGTTTCTCTTCAATCTTGTTATTTCTGGCACCAGTGTCTGTCTTTCAAACACAGCGAAGGATAAAAGCAAATGTGTGGACTCTTTCTTTTTCTCTAGCTCTTAATATAATTACTGGGGTGTTATCTTTTTTCCCTGCTCTATGCTTTTTGTCTCTTAAAATTCTCATGTCACTTGTCACTTGAGAAGTTAGCAAAGACTATTACTATACACACAGGATTGTCATAGTGTGAAACAGGCCACTCTCTGAGCAAAATAAAACACAGATTTCCAAATTTTGTGTCTAGTATATTCTCAAAATTATCCCAAGATTCTTGAATTGTGTCCTACTTAACTCATTTATTTACTCTATAGCCGCATTAGTTCATTTTTAGGTAAGCAAAGGAAGGGGATGCCTTAGAAGACATTGAGTTCACAATGTGTCGCCTAAATGTCTTTTGGGCTAAATGTGGAAACTGAGGCAGGCTCTGTCTGAGGGTCCCGTTCCAGAGACCTCACTGACCTCACTGAAATTACAAGCTCTCAGAACTACAATTAGAGTTCTGTGGCTCAGAAAGGGGGAAAAAGACTCAAGGTTTTCTGGTCAATTCATACGAAGAGCAAGACCAACCACCATCCTGACTCCATCCACCTCATCCATCCATTGGCTGTTTTGTTCCATCAACTTACTTTTGCTCATCATCAACTTGGCCCATGAAATTTAGTAATGAGCAAGATCCAGGTCTTGCAATGTGGGACTTCAAAACCTTGACATTAGGAACCTGTGTGTTTCCTTCCCCTCTTCTGTTAAGAAGTCCTTTCTTAGCCCTGTTTCCAGGAGGGTCTATCTCACATATTCATGAGTGGGCAGTTCTTATGGTACTTTCAGATGAATCCTGGAAATGTCCCTTCAATTGAGAAGAGTAACCTTCTCTTCTAAGTGTCCCTGCGTGAACCTACCTCCCATTAGCATGTGTCTCATTCTGTAGGCTCATCCACTAGAAAGTCAGTACTTTGAGGAGAGAAATTGTGTCTTATGTCTTTATGCCTCCTACCTGCTGAAGAGTTTAGCATATGTTATGTGTCCAATGATGGAATTACATCCACTGTTAAAAGATAGAAAAATGAAAGAAAATAAATACGTTGATATATGTGTTACATATATTTGTGTGTGTAACAATTGTGTATATATAATTATACATACCTAAACACAAATTTAAATATACTTATATATTTGGATATAGAATATACTTGTACACATGTACATACATATGCACCATTTGAAATTTTTTAAATAACATTTTAAGTTTTTGAGATTATAATATAATTACATCATTTCCCTCTTCCATTTCCTACTTTGAAAATTCACGTGTATCCTCACTCCATATTAGCATGCTTTCTTTCCAATTCATGGCCTCTTCTTCTTTATTTGTTGTTTTTTATATATATATATATATATATATATTATGGATGTGCATGTGTGTGTGTGTGTGTGTGTGTGTGTGTGTGTGTGTGTGCATTCCTAGATATATAAATACAACCTGCTCAGTCCATATAATGTTACTTGTATGTGTGTCTCCAGGGCTGACCCTTTGCTATTGGAAAAGCAGTTGGCATGCTTTTCCCTGGGGAAGACTACTTATCTTGCTCTCAGCTTTCCTTCCTTAGTTGCCTGTAGTTCTTTCTCTAAGTTTGAGGTCCTTTGAGCTCCCCACTTCCATGTTAGCATGTCTGTTGGTGTTGTCCTCATTCAGATCACGTTTAGGCATCCATGTTGATGATATTCATGGGTGTAGCTTTTGAAATTTTTAGGAGACATAATCTTGCACCAAACGCCCTGATCCTCTCTGACTCTTGCAAGCTTTATGGCCTCTTCAGAAAGCCTTACATGCAGGAGCTATGTTGAAGATGCATCCACTGTGACTGGGTTCCACAACTCTACATATTGATTGGTGTATTGATTTTTTCTGTAATGGTCTATGCCTGTTGCAAAGGGAAGTTTCCTTGATGGGAGCTGAGGACCTCGCTTACCTGTGGGTTTAAGGACAAATATCTAGAGGGCAGTTATGAATAATGATGGCTTAGTAAAGTAGTGTTTGCAGATTCTCCTCCAAGATTCATGACTTCACTGGCCCTGGGTAGTTGGATAGTTTTGCTGCACCAGATATGGTTTCCCTCTTGTTGAGCAGGCCTTGAGTCCAACTAGAGAGCTGTTGATAACTGTGTGCCCCCGATGCACTTTTAAAGTCATTGTGCCGTGCTTCTCTTGCTATATACACATTTTTAAATTCCAAGGGAAGGAGACTGGTGAAGGGCTAAAAGAAATATCGTCTATTATTGAATTTCATTAGATATGTTAAATTGTCAACAAATAATTTAGCAGGTAAATAAATGTATGAAGTGAGATGTATAGAGAATAAATATAAGTGTTTAGCAACTTGTATTCTCAACATATGATTCAAATTATATATACTCAAGACACACAAATTCATTTCTTAACATTTTCCCCTACTTGCTGCTAAGGATAACTTGCAGCCTAATTATTTCCCCCAACGAATTGCTAGTTTTGTTTAATTGACTATTTGAAATTACAGAAGTCCAAGGGGTGAATTAATTAAGGGAATTTTTTTGCAATTATCAGATGTTTCATCATTGAAGGCATGCATTAAAGATGGCTTCTGTCTTGGAGGACCAGGTGAAGAAAATCCTGAGACAAGGGTACTGCCTTGCCTCTTAGTGCCTTTGTGTTCCTGGTGAGCAAGGCCAGATGCTTTTCAAACAGCACTACCTGGTGCCGAGTGGAATATCTCATGAGCAGTACAAATAATTCTGTAATTTGATGATATTTCTACAGTTACAAAGACAATTCTTCCCCTTGTATCTAATAAGCCAGTAAAATACTCATTACAAAAAGCCTGCATGGCAATTGGAGACATTTTAAGGAAAGGATTTATAGTCATTTACAGAGATTTCATAATTAATTTGGTCATCTAAACTTAAAAGGATCAGAGGGCAAAAAGGCTCCAAGGAAATAAAGCAGATCACATTGGGAGGGTCAGAGCTAGCATGCTCACACCACCATCCACTGCACGTGTGGTTTCCTGTTACGTCTGCTGCCATTTAAACCTCTGTTTTTTGCATCTACAAATTAGGGATTTTAAAAGGTCTCAAGTATCTTCTTACTGTGTGGTTGTGAGCACTGACTGGAAAGTCCCTTTCATTCTAAACTGTAACACATGTTAAGTTTTGCTAGTCTTTCTAAGACAAAGCCAAAGATGTGTCCATTAACTAATAAATCAACCTTGTATCAAAAGGTCAGTAGTCTCAGAATAAGGGAATTGGGCTGTATTTCAGCTTGCCATCAGGTTCTATGTAACCGAAAGTATACAGTGTCTTTCTCAATCATCAGTTCCATCCTCTTTGAAATAAAGGCATTGGCCCAGATGATTCTTGGGGTTCTTTCCATTCTGGTTCTTATGTTTGGTCACTCTACGTGAATCACTGTCATGAAAAGATTGACTGACTGCATTTGTTTCCTGAATGATCCTAAGGAGCAGAAAGTTCAACATTCACCCAGGCGTTCTCAACAAGCTAATAGCAGCTCTGCTTTGAAAAGCTAAATCTCAGAGCTCAATGACTTACTTCTGAGCTAAGCTGTTCCTCTAGGCTCATACTTACACAGTAGCTCCCTAGGATTGAACACTCTGAAAGGAAAATCACAGGTTGGCATTTTAAGGATACTGGCAGTACAATTTTGTTTTGTTTCGTTTTGTTTTGTTTTTTAAATCTCACACACATTTTACTGACTTTAGGAGAACTGATTAGCAAAGCCTTACACACTTCAATTACAGTGATTATGTAACTGGGGGCTCTCAGACAAAGAAGAAAATCAGTATGACACACACTGAGGCCGATTGTACTTCAGAAGCAGGATGTCTTGTCCCCAATTTTGAGAGAGGCAAGGTTCTGTAGCATTACAGGGCCCAGTTAAGACTAGAAACTCATGAAAATATTAGCACTGTGGTTCACCTAAGAAGATCAGGTGTCTACAATAGGAAAATGTGTTCTCCCAGTCTCTTTGTTGAGATTCTTTACATCAGATGTTCCTAGCTACATCTTTTCATTTTCACATAGGAAAAACAATACTGTGAGCCATAACCATCATCATGGTCGCTGCCAGCAGCACCGGGAGATTTGTGAGGTACAGACAGACTAGAAAGAGGGTGGAAGACTCAGATTTGTGTGCTCCCATTGTGGTCCTTCTCTTTGATGGCTGTGTAACCTACATCAAGTCACTTCCCTTACCCCCTTGTTTCGTCATGAATAATAATTCCCAGCTTAAAGAAATGAGAACAATTTAATTTACTATCCCAAAGGAACTTGGGTAGAATCGAAGGGATCCATCTCAATTTGTTTTGCTTAAGGGAAGTAATATTGGTGAGAATTACAGGCCTGTGGTCCTAGGATGTTAGAGCAGAAGAATTCAGCAACAATCCAGATAGACTCACTTTAGGTTTGAGAAAATGGACTCCATAGAGAGTGAAAGGTTATCCAAGCTTCTATTTAGACAGCATCTGAGTAAATATTCAGCTAAAACTAGGAATGAGTCCATTATAATCTACATTCTGCTGACTTTCCTAACTATGAAAGATTTTTCTCTGGATCTGAATTCTTATGGAATTGTTCTTCAGTGGCTAAGATTACCTGATATGTGTATACATATATGCATCTCATTCATTACAAAATCAACAATTAAAATTTCAAACAAAAACCTTTGATTCCCACCCTCCCCTTCCCCCATTATAGTGAGAACATTATTCTGTCCAGTTATAGCTCTAAAGAGAACAGAACATCTCATTATTCCTTATTCATCCACTGTCACCACCACCACTGTCTCTCATAGGGTACTTTAGAGTACACACGCTTCTTGTCCTCTAGAATCCTAAATTAACTATTGCCATTGGTTCCAAGACTCTTTGGTTGGAGGACTTCCACTATAATGACGAGCAGTTACTTTCCATGAATGATTCTGTAGACAAGTGAGCTCATGCAGGGGGGTCAAATGATCTTTCCATGCTTATATGACTTTCCTACCTACTAGGGGACACATAGCTACTCTTGCGTTTTGAGGATAACATGTCTGTGTAGTCAGTGAATAGCTTTCAGTCCAGAAATAGCATAATCACCTTTCAAGATCCCCAATTCTATGAATGGGACATCCATATTGTGTCTAATCTCATTTCATTTCCTCACTGTGCTTTGTTACATTTAGTTAACAAACAAATGTCTGAGGGTGTTTTTTTGTTTGTTTGTTTGTTTGTTTTTGTTTGTTTTTTTTTCCCTTCAGAGTTGATAGTCCATCTTCTCAAATCGATTTGAAGCACTTCAGAGTTATGATTCTCATCTATCTTTCTAAAATATGAAATTAAAGATACTACTGTGCAAGCTGTGAGGCAAGTCAGGCACAGTGACAGACATTCCTAATCAAGCACTGAGGAGGCTAAAGGAAGAGGATCTTAAGCTGGCAGGTGGCCGGCACCACACGATGCGGTCTTGCTTCCAAAAATGTTTTTTATATGCTGTAAATATGTGTATAAGATTTAAGAATTTTCTCTCAATCACAATTAGGTCTCTAGATGTATCTTACTACTGTTAATACAGATGATAGGTCTTGTAGAAAGTAGCACAACTTCATGACCAATATTTCAACTGAGTAATCATCCTGGCTTCAGTTTTCTCATTGGGAGTAACAGTGTGGGCCACAGAAGGACAGGATAAAGCAGCTCTAAGGGAGAGAGCACAGTGCCTGCTGCACATGGCATCACATGGATCTTGGCGTCTCCGCCAGTCTCTAACTTTCCTTCCCTTTCCTCTTAACACTTTTAACCCATTTTTGGAACACAAAGACTTTTTAAAATCAATAAGCATATTTTATTAGGACAAACATCTATGAGGACAGTAGAGTGGAAAAATAAGTTAAGGAAGAAAATTAACTATGCAAAATTCATGATCTTTAAATAAGACTGTGTACTTGTACTTGTTCCTAAATAAAAGAAGGGATGCAATTCAAATCATATGGTTAGGGCTAGAGAGATGGCTCAGCGGTTAAGAACAATTGCTGCTTTTCCAGAGGGCCAGAGTTTAGTTCCTAACATCCCCATTAGGCACAAGTCACAACCACCTGTAACTCTACTTCTTGTACTTAGACATTTGACTAGCATGTTTGAATGGGCTGATCCTCAACTCCATATAAACAAAATATAGAGGAATTCAAATTACATTGGCTATGTTTAAAAGACTAACAATATTTATATTTTCAAATACATTAGATTTATATGATACCAAAATGAATAGCCCTTTTGCAGGCAAATAAGCTAGTTCATACTACTGAAGTAATATGTACAAGAAGTGTAATGTCATGAAAATATGCATATAATTTTATAGACACAAAATGAATACTCCTCAAAGTCATAGGAAACCACAAATTACCTCAAGTAACCAAAATAATCTTAAGGTAGAACAAAGTTAGATAAGTCATTCTGGTCCTAATGTGTATTTACAAAGCTACAATAGTTAAAACAGCATGTTGATGGCATAAAGATAAATATAAAAACCAATGGAACAGAAAAAAGCCAAAATTAATCCATGTGTACATACAGTCAATAGACCTTCTAGAAGGCTCCTATGTAAAGCATGGATGAAAACCGTCATGCACGTCTCTTACCACACAGAACTTTTGCTTGGTATTTTCCAGGGTATGTGGGAGGAGACATGGGGATTGCTCTACAGCAGTAGTTCTTGATGCTGGCTGGGAATAGAAATTTTCTGCACAAATGTTTACAGCTATCACACGACCTTCTTCAATGTTGTTTCTGTAGACTTGTTTTGCAATTTTAAGTGGTGGTAATTTTGCTCAGACATGTCAGTGCCTTCTTTCACTACTGATAATTCTAAATGTTTCTAGTTACATAGTTGTTGCTTGCAAATCACTCTAGGCTCAGCCTTCAGAGAGTCTTTACTAACTGACTATAATACATATGCATCATATAAAATGGGTTGATGGCCTCTGAGACCACAAGCCAACACAACAAATTGAAAGATTAGTATCATATTCAAAATGTTGCAAAGATATTGCTCATTCTTTAAATACTAAGGACAGAAATATTCTTACATGATTATCTTATACCCCTTCTTTCTGAATATCCAAGCACTGAGAAAAATCTATCTATCCATTCATCTATCTTTACCTCCCTCCTTCTTGGCTTGAGCTTTTGAGTTTCCAAAACATACAGCTGTCTAAATCAATGTTCTTTTGATGTCATTCTAAATATGCCAGGTTAGCAAGGAAAGTGGGCCCAAAGGAACACACTTTTACACTAAAGAGACAGTTGAGTAGGTCTCTAGGGATTTTTCTAGATGCTTCCATTTTGCTTTCCTATGATTATCGAACATTTTCTTCTTTGCTTCTCCAGTATTCTGAAGGAAGCTCTCCAAATATTTTTAATTTTTATGTTGAATAATTGTGCTTAGTTAACAATGCTGGCATAGTTTTGCTTAGAAGGGGGTATATTTCATCCATCCCTGCTCATGCATTGACTCATTCCTTTATTCATCCATCTTCTGATTTTAAAATTAATGCTTCAGTTTCAATATATTCCTTCAACTATTTGGGGGTCATAGTAGTCATTTCATAGTGAATAAACTTGGGCTCAATTAACTAAAAAGCTTTATTTTAGGATAAATTATTTACTCTAACTGCGTGTTTATCATGCATTTTATTTTTAGAGACTTCAAAACCTAGGACCAAAAATGGCTTTATCAGTCACTTTGCTCAAATTGCCATTAGATCCCGGACATGTTTTTCTATACTGTTTGTATATTTCACAGCTCAGGGCTGTGTGCAACATAAAGGACAAAAATATGATTTTATTATGATTTTTGTAGTGTATTTTGAGTGTTAGTCATGTGCTATTTCAACCAGATACATATCCTGGAAATTGGGAAACTAAAATTAGAAATGAGAGCAACCAGAAAGGGCCAGTGGAGAAAGCAGCTCAGAGAAGATGGGTGTCAGTATAAGTATTAGAATTATCAAACCTTTTTAAGATCACTTCAGTCATATTCTCAGACTTCAAATATTGATTCATCATTTTTCTGAGGTACCTGCTCCACTGTATTATTAATTTATTCCAGTTTTCCTATGAACATGGGTGTTAGCATGCACATCAATATGTATGCATGCTTCAGAGAGAGAGAGAGGGAGAGGGAGAGAGAGAGAAAGAGAGACAGAGAGAGAGAGAGAGACAGAGAGACAGACAGAGACAGAGAGAGAGAGACAGAGAGAGACAGAGAGAGTCAGAGACAGAGAGAGAACTAAGAAGATAAGCCTAAATATCAAAGATTGTTAGTTAGAACAGAAATCTGAGTCCAGATACCTTTTCAGGCTACCAGATTTTAAGATACATTGAATCAAAGCAGATATTATTATTATTATTATTATTATTATTATTATCATTATTATTTTACTTTTTTTTTGAGCTGGGGATCCAACCCAGGGCCTTGCACTTGCTAGGCAAGCACTCTACCACTGAGCTAAATCCCCAACCATACAGATAATTTTTAAAATATGTTGATGAATCAAAATATTCCACTTGTGAATACAGAGGCAACCTTGAATTTCTTTCTTGTTAGAAAATGTGAATGTTTCCCCACTTTTCTTTGGGATGACTTCTGCATCCATTTGACTTAAAAGATACATGAGTGGATGCATGGATTTTATTTTATTAGCACTAGAGAGAGAACCTAAGTTCCCAAATAAGAGTAAGCATGTACTCTTACACTGAGCTACAATCAAAGCTATTGGGTGGATGCATTAATTCCTTTACCTGGGTGTTTGATGAATATTTGCTATGTACTAAACTGTATTTCATACACTGGAAATATCAGAACAGACAGAATCCTATCCTTGTGTCTCTTGCCCTCTTACAGGGGCTGTTTCTTCTATAGGTAGCACCAGCGATGGTGTGGTGACACCTTCAGTCCACCTGGGAAGGAAAAGAGTCATGTATGTGCCCGAGAAGGTAAAACCAGAGCAGGACAGAGTGTAGGATGCTTGTGCCCACTCTGAGCACCATACAGCGACCTCTTAAAAATTATTCTTAAGACTGTGGTAGAGGCCAAGGATGGGTGGAATTCCCATTGGTCCCCTTTGTGTGATTACAATTAGGGCAGTGTAGCCATCAAGGTTAGCAGGCCTGAGTGTGTGAGGTTGGGAAGTCATTCCACTAAGTGTTCATTTACGAAATTAGGTTGCAATTACCTCCTCAACTTTAGTTACAAGTTTCTTGAGTTGTAGTGAGGAAACACATGGAAGAACAGTGTTCAGCAGTAATTAACAAGGGTAGTTGGGTATTGTGGCGAATACCTTTAATTCCAGCACTTGGAGGCCAGGCTGGTCCACAGAGTGAATCCCAGGATAACCAGGGCTACACAGAGAAACTCTCTCAGAAAAAAAGAAAAAGAAAGAAACAACTATGGGGTAACAGAAGTGGCAATTATATTCTTAACTGTGAAATTCATTGCATGATTATACTTGTTAATGGCCTCCTATATTTATTGGCATACAATATCAAAATCATAATACAAAAAAGAACCTCTGAAAATAAATTTGTATTCTACAAACTCTTCAAACTCTTAGATGTGTGCCCTAAGTTAAGTAACTTGACCTTTCTGTAACCAGTTTCCTTGTTGTGACAAGCCCACCTTAGAGGACTGTCATAAGGACTCAGTTTGTGACACACTTAGAGCTGGTCAAGAAACTTACTGATGATATTTCTCATTAAAACAGTTATGATTCAAGACTTGAACATTTCTCTTTTTCAGCAGCAAAGACATTGCTCTTTGTCTGTCAAAAATAGAAATAAGGCCTATCCTTTCCCTGTTTTGAGAGATATCCAAAACAGACATTTACATACAAAGAGTAATTCTGTTGTTGAACTGTTGAATAAAGAACCAAGAATGAACTTGCTACAGAGAGAAATTCACAGATTATTAGAAAGTGCTTGTGTACATTGCTTCGGCCAGCCTTCTTTAATGACCATGTGACAGAATGGAGCGGCTTCCAGTACAAGAACTGGACAGGACAAATAGTTGGAGACTTGATCTCCTACCTTGCAAGCCTGCTGTGGTCAAGACCAGCTATCCTATATTCCTGAACTTTGAGACAAAGGCTTAATCTCCCAGAAGGATAGTGGATAGTACACAGGTGGGCCTTCTTGTGTTTCCACAGACAAGGACAATGACAGTGTTTTACTGATGAACATTATGTCTGTCATTGCAAGGTTAATCACCCACTTCGTGTAGATTTCCAGTCTCCATTAAATACCTTCTGTATGGGAGTGAGTGATGATGTGCATGAATCACAAAGTACAGTTTCTTGTTTTGAGAGGTCTGCATTTTATAGCAGGGACTTGTTTTAGGTGGACAGCTAAAGGGTAACATTCTCTTTCCCACACTGCATGTCACGGTTACAGTCTTTGGTATTCTGTGACCTTGGTTAGATTCTGTGAATGTTAATCTCACTTACCTGAGCTGCAGCTTACTTACTTACTTACTTACTTACTTACTTACTTACTTACTTACTTACTTACTTACTTAAAATGGCTGATATACCAGTATTCAGTAGCCAGAGGCAGGTGGATCTCTGAGTTGAAGTCTAACTTTGTCTACAGAGCAAGTTCCAGGATAGCCATGGATACACAGAGAAACTATGACTTGAAAAAGAAAACAACAACAACAAAAACAACAAACAAAATAAGATAATGGCATGGACTTTAAGCTTGTTGGTGGCAAGGGAATTGTAAAAGTATGTAGAATTCCCCTGCATTACTGACACCATACCCTGAATACCAGGTGCACTCAATAAGTGTTTAAAATGGATGTGTGAGGTAATCCTAGTTCGATTTGGGAGTGGGAAGATTTGGTCTGTGAGTAAGCCAAAGACAATTAAATCTCTCTCTCTGTGGTTTTTTTTTTTTTAATTTTAAAATATGGAGATGACTAATACTGTCTATATTTTGTTTGACTGGAGGTAAGAGATATAAATATAACTATGTAAGAATTCTTCTGATGTGTATTTGGCAACTTTCTCCAAACTAAGACTTTCCCTACTCATGATATCTTCAAAACTGGAAAGGGACATTCTTCATTTATCCTAAGAAAGGTATCAGGAAAATTGAGATACCACAGCCACCACCAGCAGGTTGATTTGTCTTCCCATCCACAAATGCAGAGCTATTGGGCATATCCTGGGAAGCACTGGGGACAGATTGTAATTCAGTGAACCAGGTAGAAAAGCTTTGAATTGATTCATAGAATCGTAATTTACATACTTCTTCTGAGTTCATCCTCCAGGAACTCAGGACCTTCGTTTTTCAGATTTCCATGTATCTATTTGTTTCTACTGGGGAAACAAAGCAGATGGTAGTGCTGATGAAACATTTAAGGACCAAACAGCTAAAATAACTTATGGACAATAGCACAGGTGTTAGGGGAAATGCTAAGTCTTTGCCATTTCATTAAAACCCAAAGATCCCATTCCTTTGTGGAGATCTAAGACAGGACTAATGTGTGCCTCAGAGACCTGACATTGGAAAGTTTTTTAGTCCTTACATGCCCAAATTGATAATGACCTGTCAAGATGGGAGGACTTCCTATAGCAGGAGCCGATTTCTCATTTCTTCTTCCATAACTTCCCTTTGCCTCTAAGTGTATTCCCTCTCCATCAAACACTCTGACTGCCCATGGCCACTAAAATTGTAAAGGTTTGAGAATCCATGTCATCTTTATAGTCCTTTTTGAAGGAAAAGGGAGCAGAGGACTGCAGTTTGGGAGAAATGTAACTGATTCTGAGAGTCTTCCTCTCTTCTTCCAACATTATCTGTATGTATTGCATGCGTATGGTAAACAGTTATATTTTGAGACCCGGAGAAGCTTTTAAGAGTTGTGGTGTATGTGCTTCCATCATAGAGGTTTCTGCTTCATAGTCTCAGAGCCTCTCCTCAGGAATCTGCATATTTAGAGCAAACATCTCAGGTGAATCAGAGGCATTCAAAACACCACTATCAACTCTGTCATTCATTTGGTGTTTTCCTGTCATCAAAATGCTTACATATGTACGTTCTGTTCTGTGAGGTAGAAGGGGACCATTATCTCCATTGTGAGGATGAAAAGAACTCAGTTGAGTTGATTTCCTTAGTTCCCCATTATATACATTGCCACCTTCTTGTTCACTCTTGAGATTCCCCTTAGCTGACCTTTTCCTGCTTGGGTGTTGATTTGCAAAAGACAGGGTCCTCCCCAAAGCCAGCCAGTACTATCTGTGCCTGCCTTGCTGAAAAATGAGACAAGTCTTCCTGGAGCCAAGGAAAGAAAATAATTTTATTTGTGGAAATTGAACACTTCCATAATGGGCTGTGTTGCCAATTGATTTCAAGCAATCTCTTCGGTCTTGTCAGATGTACTTTGGAGTGTGCATGCTTTTCACCTGTCTTGATCTGTGTTGTTCAAATTCCAGGAACAAATCTATCATCCCCACCGAGCCAAACTGAGCTGCTACAAGGGTTTTCTGTTCTCTCATTGACCCTTGGAAATTCCCTCCTCCCACACCTTGCTTACTTAATGCTCCTCTCAAGTCTCAGTCACACCAGACCTGTCTCCCAGTCTTTGCTTTGCCTGGGCAGCAGTCAGGAAGGCCACACACCAGCTCGCTGGCTGGGCAGTGTTGAGTTGTCAGAAGCACACACCTCTGTCCTTCTCATGGCCCAAGGGAATCTCTGGTAAACCAGCAGATGTGTGCCCACATTTAGACAATTCCTGGGTCCCTCTGAGTCTGGGCCCATTTTCAGCCGTGTGCAGGCTGAAATTTCCCAACCTCTTAGGAAATGTCTGTCTCTGCTTGCAAATTATCCACGGAATGAAGAGAGTGGGGCTATTTGAAGACTCGTTGGAGAGGAAATGCAAACATGACTAAGGGGCACTCCCAGACAGACCACAGCCTGAACCAAGGAGGAATACAGGTTTCCAGAATCTCTAATGCTATGTTTCCTTGGATGACTCGGGTTTCTCTCTCAGGAGCAGGGCAAACATTTCTGGAGACAAGAGTGCACTCCAATGCTGTTGTTCACTGTCCTTGTTCATGTCAATCTATCATCCCACTTCTATTAACCCTCAAGGCAGGTTGCCTACAGAGACCTTTCTAGGCATTTGAATCTGCTCTGCAGCTTTCCCGACAGAAATCTAGGTTCCAAAGAGATGAAAACACAGTTTGTTGTTCCAAAATGTGGCGGGGGCGGGGAGGGGGAGGAGGCAATATGGGTCACCAGGAGGTCATTGCTACTTTCTCCAGTGTCCACTTTCTTCCCGCAGGAAGAACCCTACATGCTTCTGGTCACTAGAGAGAGGGCAGATTTCATTTCCTTGCTCTCTGCACCGTCCCCTTCTTTGGTCACCCAGGGTCCTTCAATAAGCCGGTGGAGGTGTTTTTCTCTTGGGGGAGGGACCGGACACAGCAGACCCAGGCTGCAGTTCCCTCACTCTGCCTCTGAGAATTTCTCATCCAAACCTCAATCACGTAGGATTGCGTAGAGAGGAGAAAAGGGGAGAGACAGAAGACAGAGAGGGGGGAGACGGGCGTGGGGGGGGGGCGGGGAGGAAGGAGAGAGTCTGGGAGCAGAGGGCGCGAGGAAAGGGAGCAGGACCCAAGCGCCACGCTTTCCAGCGCTCCGCCAGCCCAGCCCCCAATTCAGCCCCACCAGGACGCTTTCCTGCTCTCCAGGAGCCCGAGCAACTCGGGCTCCCAGTCGCACCGGCTGTCTGGGCGACAGTCGCCTCTGCCGGGAGTTTCCTGCGGAGCTAGCGCTCGCGGAGATAGCCCGCGGCGGCGCCCAGGAGCCTCTGCCCATGAATGGGACTCCGCCCTGAGCGCCCCCTCCCGGTCCAGGGGAGGCGGCGGGGGGCGCCCCGCGTTCCCGCGGCTCCCAGCCGCCACCGGCGCAGCAAGTTGAGCGAGTTGGTGGCTCGCCTGCACCTGCCTCCCGTCCCCGGCCCCTGAGTCCGCGCCCGGCCGGGGGAGCCCAGGTGGCGCGCTCGGCCGCCACCTCCCGCCGTCGCCCAGGGCGGCCTAGGGACCCTGCCTGCGCCCGGGCGCCAGACCATGGTGGGCAGCTGCGACCCGGAGCCGCAGCCGCCGCGAGCCGACGTCGCCCTCAACCAGCCCCCGCCCCACCCGAGCGGACGCGCGGGGGCTCGCAGCGCGCGGTCATTTCCTTCCACCGCCGGGATGGGCAGCGCGGGACCGAGCGAGCGGCCCAGCGTCGGCCGGGTAACCCCTATCTGAGCTGCGGCCGGGAGCTGCCGACCGCTGGGGCGTGCGAGCCTGGGGTCCGGGGCGGCGCGGCGATGACCTGATCCCGAGCCCGCCAGGGCGCCCGTCCCTTGCTGCCCGGCTCGCTCGCAGCCCGTGCAGGAGACCGGCTCGGTGCGGCGGCCCCGGGGCGCACGGTGGCGGGGAGCTCCGGTGAAAGGCGTGTGGGCGCCGAGCTGAGGAGGACACCTTCGGCGGCAGCTCTGCCTTTGGAGGGGCTTCTGTAAACTACTGAGTCATTCCAGATTTAGGATTCCCTAAATAATCACCAACTGTGCCCGTCTCGTGCCGGAACGCGGGCAGAGAGAGAGAGAGAGAGAGAGCGAGAGCGCCCGCTCTCGGGACCCCGCGGATCCCCAGGGTGCTTGGCCCTCGAGGATCTCCCTCCCTCCGGCTTGTTCCTCCCCCTCCCTCGTCTCCCGCTTTCTTTGCAGTGCTGCTGGAGGAGAGGCGCGCTCACCGCAGCTGGAAACAGCTGCCCCCGCCCCGCGCCCCTACCCCGAGTCTTGCTAACCGCTCCCACTTCTCGCCTCTTGGAATTCCAGAAGTGGGGAGGCCCGCCCCTGGAGAACTGCAGCCGGTGCGATGCATTCCCTAGACCTCACCCAGCTGGGACGGACCTCCTAATCTCCAGAACCGCGGGCCACGGGGAGTTGACTTGCTGCCTTCCTCTCTTCTCTGACGCGGTTGGTGGCTTGTTTTCTAAAGGAACGTTTTGTTCACTTTTTAGTATTTTCTTTTCTTTTCTTTCTTTCTTTTAAACGGGGGACACGCTTTTCTCCTCGGTCCAGACTCTGCTTTGTAAACGGGTTTTCTATGTATGTATGTGTAGGCATACTTTGGACACCTTACAACGCTTGCGCCTCCCCAACCGGGGCACGACTTGTTATTTTGGACCTCTTTTCTCCTTTACCACTCGGTACCCTGAACGCAGTGTGACCAAACTCTTCACTGCCCTTTGGACGTGGATCGCCTTGGGGGTGCAAGTTTGGGGTGCAAACGTCTACTTCGTGGGAAGGCCTGGGACCGCCCCGCCCCCGACGCCAGGGGTTGAGGAAGTTTACATCTGGATTTTCACACGTTTTGTTGCCACTGCCCAGACTCCGACTAACCTTGTGGGCTCCAGGTTTTCGATACTGCAACCTCCTCAAATATTAGCACTGCCTCCCCGCGCCTGTCCTATCCCTCCAGGCCCCCGAGGTCCTTCCTTCATCCCGGCGGAGTACAAACCCGAGGGCTCAGTGGAGCCCAGGGCCTCGGGCCGGCGCTGAGCAGCTATGGCTGCAGCGATAGCCAGCTCCTTAATCCGGCAGAAGCGGCAGGCGAGGGAGTCCAACAGCGACCGGGTGTCGGCCTCCAAGCGCCGCTCCAGCCCCAGCAAAGACGGGCGCTCCCTGTGCGAGAGGCACGTCCTCGGGGTGTTCAGCAAAGTGCGCTTCTGCAGCGGCCGCAAGAGGCCGGTGAGGCGGAGACCAGGTCAGTAGCTCCCCAGAGGCTGACACCCACCAATCCCCTTTCTTAAAAGCTTCTGGGAATTGCTCATGGAAGGGAGTCAGAATTCCTTTCTTCCATGCTGGCCCACCCTCTTTCAACAACCCTGTGTCAGTTAATAGCTTGTCCCATATTCGGCATGAGACTTCCTGCTTTCATCAATCCGCAGTTTGTCTAGTATGAGGGCCACTTGTATGGATGCACCTAGATTCCGAAATTTTGTAACGTCCTGGAGAGCAGTGACTGGTTTGTTCATTGATTCATTTATTTGTTTATTCACCACCCCTTGTTCTACCCATCCATCCATCTACCCAGAGAGTCATCATACTACCTATGGAGAAACTCGAAGATAAATAAAGTTCTTTATATTCTCCGTAACCCACACGGCAGAGGATTACGAATTATAATGAATACCAGATGAACTTAATATTGTTTTGATTTTCTTTGCCTTCAACAAGCACATGGTATTTTGCCCCTTTAAACATCCCAGTTTCCCAACTTTCTATTTTCTCACGTGCTCATGTGCTTTGTTCTAGTAGGGCCCCTTTCCAACCAGTTGATAGTTACTACGGGCTCTACTTAAAACTTTACTTCCTGTTACCATTCTCTGCACTCTAACACTTTTGAGCAATCAAGCCAACAATGTGATATCTGCAGTTTGCCCCTAGAGAGTGTAAAGCAAAGTCTTCTCAGACATCATCATGGCGCAACCTTTCTGAAGTTGACCCTGCTTCTCGGCAGCCTTGGGTCCAAATGGTTCCGCATATGCCTCTATTTACAGAAGGAAAACTGGAAAACTTCAGTGTCAAGGGGACGAGTCCCATCATAAGCCAGGACAGTGTCACACCTTGAGAGACCAAAAGCCAATCGACACAATGGTGCTTTCCCCCAGCCTCCGGGTGTGGTCACAGGTCAGGTGCAATCTCCAGCACCCTCAGTACTGATAGCCAAAGGAAGGGTGGGCTGAAAAGGGCCCCTGCCCAGTGGTGAGTTGACCACCTTATCCTGTTAGTGACTCTAATTCCCACACTCTTGAGTTCCGCAAATGAAGTGTGTAGGTTAGATTCACAGTGGGGCTCAGAATAAGTCAAGATTTCGAGAATAAGCTTTGGGAGGGAGGGTGCATTGCTTTGGCTTTCATTGACTTTTTGTGACATTTCATCACCCCATTGGTGTCTCGTTTTCATACTCTCTGATGTCCGTAAAGTGGTAGATTTCAAGAGTAAACAAAATCAATGATGGTTCCGATTCAGAACCTGCCAGAAGTCTTTCTGACTTACATCTGGTTAATATGGTCTGGACGTTTGGTAAAATGAAAACTGAAAGGAAAAGCAGGATTACCTCTGCATGTTGAATATTTCATTTTAAAGGACAGTATAAATCCCTCATCTTCTTGTACAGGGATCCTTTGGAACCTTGCTCTCAGGACTTTACGTGGTCTGCAAGGGACTTCAAGGCTCTCAACTCAATGTGACTTGTATACTCAGTCTCTGGAGTGGAGTTGCACTGTAGCTGGGATACTTATGTGATATTTATGAGGTGATGCTACTCAGCCTTCTCAGCTAACAAGATAATAAAAGCAATATGTTGGTCATAACTGTGAATGGATGAGATAAACTCACTTATCTTTGTTTAAGTAGATTTGTAGGTGAACATGAACAGTTTACCTGGCGTCCTTATTTATTTATTTTTTGCTTGGGAAAGAAGGATTGTGTATTGTTTCCTGAGGCCATTTCCTTAACGTCTTATTAGACAGTAGGGGTACCCAGGGCTTATTGTTTCCCTTGGTGCTTATTTAATCTGCTTCTCCTGTTTACACACTTAGTGCTCATCTTGAGGATCCTGACTGGTGACTTCCTTTCACTAAAGTATCACATGATAACCTAGCAGAAAGACGGTAGGAATTACTAAGACATTGCTAGTATAAGGACACCAGGAGTGGATTCGTTCACCAAAGACTTTTGGATTGTTGCAAAGCCTACTTACTTAGCTCTGAAGAACGGGGCTTTCGTGTGTGTGTGTGTGTGTGTGTGTGTGTGTGTGTGTGTGTGTATGTGTGTGTGTGTGTAAGAGCTTTTGGGGGAAGATGATAGTTGTGCTATTATTGTTACTAACAAAGTCAAATAATTAATCTGTTGATTTTATGTCAGCAACCATAATTCACAGAGCATGAGATGAGACTATTTATAGAGAGTTACTACCTTCCACATTTCAGTGCCACAGAGGACTCTTTAGTGGAGTCATGGGAAGTTGTTCAACACCAAAGAGGGGTTCTGTATTCCATGTTATAAGTGCTTTGATCTTGTAGTCACCACATATTTGAGTTCTTTTTCAAAACCGTTCATGCTCCAAGTCACAGGCCTTCTGAATTGCAAACTGAGTCAGAAATGGGAACGTGGTGAAGGGGAACACCTTGCCCCAGTAAGGAGTTGAGCTCCACTGTGAGCTTCTACTCTGTGACACACACTCCAGTGGTCAGACTTTCTGGGAGAGCTCAGCTCAGGCACTGGGTCTAAACTGGGTGTTTAATGAGAAAGGGCATGCATGGTTGTGGTTCTGATTTCAGGGCAGACACAGTGGGCATCTCTCAGTCTCCTTTCTTAGCTCACCAAGTTCTAGTCTGAAAAATGCCGAAGCCTCACAAACACATCAGGAATCTAGAAATCATCAGGGTACAAGGCTCTGTTTTGCAAAGTACAGAGATACAAAGTGAAGACATGGGAACTGGCAAGGCAGAGCATCCCAGGGCCAAAGAGTGCATCTCTGTTTTGAGATCCCCATCTCTGGAGCACAATGTGCTGGAGTACTTGGGGATTGTGCAGCAAGATCCTGATTTGAAGAGATGAGAAATTCAAGGGCCATGGCAATTTAAAAAAAAAAAATCTGTGATATTACACAACTGGAGTATGGTAAAATTGGGACTGGAAGTAAATTCACTTCAGTTTCTTTGTTTGTTTGCTCTATTTGCAGTATAACAGAGAAAAAGTAGCAGGGAAGTTAGGTGTCTGCTCTCAACTGATGGAAATAATTTTCTATTTTTAAACTGTTATTGGTAGTAATAGTAGGATTATATTATTTTACAGTTAGAGTGTGTAGTGTAGAGGAGGTCACTCTTAGTAAAGGCTAACAAAGGCAATTTAGCTCTGAAACTACCATCACCTATAGCCAGCATGCATCATTGAAGTAGAAGTAGGTGAAATCCTATAACTAGCTCAGGTCTTGTTAACAACTTAGTCACTGTGTAGGTTGTAGTTCTTTGAAAATGAAATGTTGGAGACCCTGAACTGCCATGCTGTCTGAAGCTATTGAACCATGAAAAAGCGTTTAGAACATTTCTGTTCTCTCACTTTCTATAGAGAAATGTAATGGTCATTATCTGAGACACTCCCTGTGTGTGAAGTATCTGTGTGGGCCAAACTGGCTCCTGTATTTACTTAAATGTGGGTATTACCTAATTCACTACACTAATTTATTTGGCTTTCTGTCCGCCCATAGACATGGGTTATTTTGTCCATCATTTGTTTTATTATCAAGAGGGGAAGTCAGTCTCAGATATTTCACATGTGACTCAATGGTCACTGGAAGTTGTCCCCATCAAGAAAAGAAAGGTACTAGTGGAATTGCTGTCTGTCAGAGTGGACAAGGTGCTTGGGAATTATCCAGGGTCATTCTCATTTTGCAAATGAGATTCTCTCTGGAGAGTACAGAGTAACTAGATAAGCCTAAAATCTGTGTGATTTAAGTCAAATCTGTGCATTTTACTTTTATTATTGCTTCTCTGTATAATTTGGTCCCTTCCCTTAAGCTATTAAACAGAATCGCCAAAGAGGAAAAATCCTTTACCTAAAACACATGAAACGCTTTTCCTAATTAAAGTACTCTGCTTTCTACACCATTTCCCTTTTAAAAATGATGTAGTATAATTACATCTGCAATAAACTAAATCAGAGAAGTGATTATGATTTTACCAAATTTTGCTGATTTTCTTTCTTATTTTTCCAAGCCTTTTTTTTCTCTCTCAAAAAATTATAGTTGTTTATGATACTTCAGTGTTCTTCCAGCTTCCTTTGGCAGCTATTTAAAATAGCATGTAGCAGCATACTCATTCAACATGTTACTATCAAACTTGCCAAAATGTCTAAAAATATCTTTTCATGTGAAGGAAGAAAGCCTCACAAAAAAATAAAGTCTTTAAGATTCGAAAGAATGCTTACTCCTGCGGTCTGGAATGGAAAGCAGTTTTTGTTTTTGTTTTTTTTTTTTTTGGTTTTTTTTTTTTACAAATTAGAGTACTTATGGTCTGACACGTGAGATTTTTACATTTATAGCAAATGCCTTTATTGCATTCTTTCTTTTAAATGACTTATGTCTGAAATACAAAATCAGACTAATCAGATGATATTTGGTTTGATGTTTGTTAAAGACATATCACCACCCAGCTGATAACCCCAGTGAGCCAAGTTTTCGTTTTAGCAAATATCTTGGAGTTTAAAGTGATGTTTACTGTTTTATAAATTCCATCTCTCTACAGCAGGACATCCTCACCAGCAATTGATATCCCCACCTTGAGGACATTGTAAAACAGCAGCTACTGTGATCTCCTGATTTCTTTCATCCCACAGAGATCTCATCAAGCCCTCACACAGGATTCAGTCTTTAACTTTCTAATGAAGTTGATATTCTTGAACAGAATTAGGAAAACAATTTGCAGGAAATGAGGCAGTCTCTGTAGTTGAGAAAGCACTAGGAATATTTTTAGACCTTTAGAAACAAGGGTTTTGTCTCATAAATCTGGGTTTCTAGAAATCCTCCCAGGTTTGGTAGCACAGTATTACACTGTCCTATTCCTAGTGAACAGGTCTATATGTATTGACATTTCTGTGATGGTCTGAATCATGATTGATTGCTCTTGTCTGTTCCTCCAGTGCTTCATCTTAAGGGGGGCAGGCTTGCTATCAGTGTGTCCCTGTGTGATTATTACTGTCTGTATGAGGCCTTGCAGGACAGCCCTCTTAGACAGGTGACCATCCTTGATAACACCTTTGGCCTTAACTAATGGTTTACCTGTGGATCTATGGAACTATTCTTCCCCAGAGGAACAAGCACCGAGTCTACAGGGCTCAGCTTCCAAAGCCATCACCTGAGAGTCTGGGAGAGAAGGAGCCTTTGCTGTCAGATGATTTTAAAACAACCAGAATAATAAAACTTTTTTTTTTTTTAAATTTTTATTTATTTATTTATTTATTTATTTATTTATTTATTTTTGGTTTTTTGAGACAGGGTTTCTCTGTGTAGCTTTGCACCTTTTGTGGATTTTGCTCTGTATATCAGGCTGGCCTCGAACTCACAAAGATCCGCCTGTCTCTGCCTCCCGAGTGCTGGGATTAAAGGCGTACGCCACCACCACCTGGCATCTTACAATTTTTTTAAAGAGAGGGTTTTACTATGTAGCTCTGACTGTCCTAGAACTCACAGAGATCTGCCCACCTCTGCCTTCCTAGTGCTAGGATTAAAGGCGTGTGCCACCAAGTCTGACACTATAAAAAAACATTTTAATAATAACTTAAATGACTTTTGGGTTAACAGTTTCTTCACAACTTTCCTCTTTTAATCTTTTAAACAATGCACTGGAGTATTCTCCCCATTATATAAAACAGAGAGAACACTAGACTCTACATACTGGAGAGACTGGTTCCACCTACTGTAATCAGAAAGAGACTTAAGTCATCACTAAGCCCCATTGTTTTTATCTGCCACCCCATCAAGCTAAGAGGTTCTACTTCTGAATAGCTTGTTTTGAAGTTGGAAAACTACTGTGGGGAGGGACCTCAGTCAGAGATCAAGAACCAACTGTAGAGCATGGTTGCCTGGTTTCTTTGCTCTGTGCCCTGTGTGTGGTCTAAGGTCCCCAAGGAAGAATAGAGAAGTGGAAAAGCTGATGGGGTTCCTCTGTGCTGAGGAGGCATCCCAAGGCTGTCTTGCTGTGGGCCGGGTTCCTGGCTGGGATTCCCTTTGTATGCCAGGAGCCTCTGAGACACCAACCGGTGCCTCTGAGAACCTGAGGATCCACCGGGAGACTTGGGCCCAGTGGGCAGACTTTCTTGAGTGTAAACATAAACACCTGTTTCAAAAGTTTCTCAGATGTTTCCCAGAGGCATTTGATTAATAGTACATTCAACAGAGCCTTGCAGGATTATTCACTTAGTCTTTTTAATCTTTCTTCATTGAGGTTATCATTTACCTGGAGAGCAGAACCATCAAACAGACAAACTGTAGAGTGTGAGGTCAATATGAATTCTGGATGTTATTTTTAAGAACATTAAGGATGCTTATTAATCCCTTGGAGCCTCAGTTTGCTGACTGTGAAATGGAGATTTTATTCTCTCTGGTGTTTCCTTAGGTCATATCTGTCTCCTGAAGAGAGTTGTCTAAGCTGTGTCCTAAAAGATGAGACAAGCAGAAAGGGGTGGAAGTCCAAGAGAGCTCAAGGTAGAGGAGGGCAACCTTACTCAGTTCCTTGGGAGACCCAGGAGAAAACTAGAGCAGTGAGACCCCAGGAGAGGCTGAAGCAGGAAGCACAGCGAGGTCCTGGCACTACCTCAAGGCCTTGAAAACGCAGGAAAGACTGTGTTTTAATCCAGGATCCAAAAGAAGGGTCAGGGAGTAATAGGATGTGATTTGCATTTTAGAATGGGCACTCTGGTCTTGGAGAAGAGAATGGACACAGAGCGTCATGAGTGGGAAGGCAGTTAGGACTTGAGTCAAGGCCAGTGGTTATCAGAGTGCTGTAGACGGCTCCTGTGTATCTTGAAAAGTCTCCCAGTCTACAGGGGCAAAAGTTCTTAGAGCAATCCCATTATTTACAACCCCCCCTCTTTTTTGGAAGGGGCTCCGATTGGGTCATGAATGTTTCCTGGGTTTCCCCAGGGACTATTTGATAAATACAATCACATGATCTCCTATTTTTGTAATCATATTTTGGAGCAAGACCAGCTTATCACAATACACTTTCAACTATAGCAATGTTAGGCAAGAAACTGAACCCAAAAGGGTTTGGGAATTCAGCTGCCTCCAGTGAAGCTAGACATTAGAGTGATTTCCAAAATTCTTCCAAATTTCACTTTTCACTAACAATTTAGAATATATAGTTACATAAGTGAGTGTGGACTAAGCTCATTGGTCTATACATAGTCAAATAACATTGAAAAGATGTTCTTTGTAATGGCTACTTATTTGTCTATTATTTGTAAAGGTCAGTGTGTAGAATTTGTGTCTCTCAGACATCCTGCTTCTAGCCACAGGTAGATTAATGTCTCTTAGTTGAAGTTTATGTACAGTTCTTTGTTTTTTATAAAGGTATTTATTTATTTTACTTTAAGTGTATGTGTGCGGACTAAGTGTGTGTAGGAGCCTACGGAGGCCAGAAGAGAACTTGGATCCTCTGGAACTGGAGTTATAGGCAGTTGTGAGCTATCATGTGGGACCAAGCCCCATCTTTGTTAAGAACAGAAACTGTTTCCCGAACCACCAAGCCGTCTCTACAGCTTGCTCAGTGAAGAATAGGCCTTCAGCCAGTGTCTCCACTTCCCACACTAGTACAACAAGGCCCTCTAAGTCCGGGCCTCCAATTTTGCAGGACTGCTTGGATTCTAGATTTCAATTTAGGTTTGTTTTCCACAAGTTCCTGTCCATTCTTCTCTGTTAGAGCTGGGAAAAAAACCTTGGTTTTCTTCCTTGAAAATAAGAAGCATAGCTAAAAATCTGTTTGCTTGGATAGCCATTAACTGTAGTTCTTCTCTCCATAGGAGAAAAACCACTCCTGACTGGAGCCATCAACCATGAATCTGCTCCCTGCTTATTAGGAAGGGCAGAATCTATTTTATTAGGGTGCCGTTTTTGCATCCCTTGCTTTAATTACTGGTGATTCACTAGCAAAGATATCTCTGTCTAAAATATCAGTCTTTATTTGTTTTGACTTCACTTTGGGCCTCTTCGGTCTCGTGGAGGATTTGGAATGAAATCTAATGTGCTACAGTGTTTGCTGTGTTTTATAAGCTAAGGCCAAATGGGATTGAAATGAAGCACAGACAAGATTCACTAGAGAAAACCTGGGAGCTTATATAAGTTGTTATCAAGAGGAATAAAAACAGATGAAAATTTCTGGAAAAAGATTTTAATTTTATTGCGTTTGTCACATAAGTATTGTATTTTAATTTAGGGGATTCCAATCATGAACCAGATAACCTTACAGTGGTCTCTGGTCAGAACGTATCTGCAAAATAGAGGCGTAAGGGATACAATTTAAGTACCCAAACTCGGGTCCATATACAAGTTGCTTGGTGAGAATAGGAGTTGATTCCACTTAAGGACAAACAGCTCTACCTGTTCTACCCACAGAATATATCAATTCAGTGATGTTAGGTTTTTTTAAAGGACCCAAAAATCACTCCAGGGAGGTGTAAGAAAGTATTTCTATGTCTGAATAAAAACAGAATGTTGAAAAGTAAAGAGAACCTCAAGTTCTAAGGAAACCCAAGCCTCTCATGGACAGAAATAGAATTGTTGCCGTCATATTTTGTTGTTCAAGGAAACTGAGCTGGATTTTTGCAGCCAAAGTGCAGCCATGAAGAAGGGGGAAATGGTACATGAGTGATCACCCTGAATCTTCTAGTTCTAGGAAAGGAAGCTATGGCCATAGCCTTATATACACAGGACATTTCACTGAGAGATTAGAGATTTATTTTCTTCTTGTAAAGTAGAGAGAGTTTCTAATCCTTCACCTTCTGGCTACACCTGTCTTTTCTTACAAGGTCCTGGGCCATTATCCTTTGTAGTGTTTGCTCAGACAAGGAGTTGGAAGGCACATGTGTGTCTCTCTGCCCCCACATCCCACAGCTTCTTGGCTCTTCTTGAGCTGATGGCTATACCTGTGAGGTCTGGAGAGCAGCAACTGTCACACACCTTGGTCCATTATTGGATTCCAGGCAGTTCATCTGAAATTCTGATGGAAAAAGTCTGTGTTGGAAATGGCACTTTACTTAGAACTTTTGCCTCAGGCCATGGTATATCCATTGTATCCTTGAGGATTCCTATTTGTGACCCAAGTCTTGAGATGTCTATCTAGCCCTGTAAAGTCTTTTCCATTTAAATTGTAAAACATCAGATTTTATTGCAGTCAACCTATTCATCTCATGAGAGAGTCATGGGTGAATTAGGAAACACAAATAAAAAAAGGTAAAGAAAGGGATTGAGATTGACCCAAATTCTATGCCTCCTTGCAATACCACAGCTATCTCTGGGGCTTTTGCTTGATGCTGGTACTAGAATGAATATATATAGTTGTTAGAGGAACTGTTCTTAAACAGTGATAATCAACTTATTGTCCAGATACTTGCTGAGTTTATGCTGAGTTTATGTGTGCCATGTATTTGGGAATGGGCATATAGAACTAATGAGAAAGTCCTTTTCTAGCAAGGTGACGTATGATGAAGTTTCATTAACTCCAACCCTACATTAACACTCCTGCATCCTAGGTTGTACATTCACTGTGTTCTTCTAGAAAGTTTCTTCTTGAATGCCTATATTTCAAAGGTAATTATTTAATGTGTAGTCACAACCTGTCCTTTCAAGATGCATGCGTAGCTGAGCATACAGCTCCATCAACAAGCATTACCAAGTCTTTCTCCACTTTCGCCATGGACCTCTCCAGCCGACTGCATCTTCTTCCCTGTCCTAGAACATTTTCTTCATCCATCTGTTTCAGTCCTTCAGTTTATTGTTGTTTGTTTTCTCTGTGGGGGTACAGTTAACCTTGACGCCCATCCTCTATTTATCCAGACACCTTTCTCTTGCCTTTATCCACCCTGCTGCAGCAGCAGTGTTGCCATTATTTCCAGCTCTGCTCAACTCCCATCGCTCCTGCCAGACCTTCTGTGTTCCTCCCAGGTGGCATGAATCACTTCCTGCCCAGGCTTTGTCCCCATCTTCTTTGCAGTTCATTCTGTTTTATCTTGTAATTATTGTGTTAAGTACTGTTTCTACCTCTGGAGTGTGAGTTCTTGGATGGTAACTCACACTCTATCATATCAAACTCTCTCCTTAGAAGGTGGTCAGAAATACAAACATCCAAACAAAATTAGTTCTATTAATGACTGGTGTGCTCATAGAATTAGTACTAGTTAAATTTTAAGGAGATTTCTCCATAAACAGGAACATTTTGGGCAAGATTTGAAATTACTGTTTTAGCCTAATACTCATTTTTCTTAATTTAATATTAAAATAGTAAAATATCATTGATACATTTTCATTTGATATGTGGTGATTAAATAAATGCATAGGTCCCTATGTCTTCCCTTCTTCCCCAACTCAATCCTAATGGCTACTCACCTTATTCATGGTTTGCTTGGTTATTTTACACATTTCCTTTTTATCAAGCAGAGTAACTACTTAGAGAAGAGGAAGCTTCTGCGTGGATAAAGAAGGAATATCATTACACTGTCTTATGTATTTGACCCAGGAACTGAAAGATTACTAGCATAGGCAATTTAGAAAAGGCCTCATTTTTATTTTGACCGACTTTGGTTTCTTAATGGTGGGTTAATGAGGAATAGCCTTTGTTATTGATTTCAAATTTAGCCAGTCTGGTCCTTAAATTTACATTTGAGACCAGCAAGTCATTTTGATGTTGAATACTCCTGAGGAAATGCATTCACTCTGGTCTCCCTTTACTGGGTGAAATTGTAAGTGGTAGGGGAATAAAGTATTGATTAGTTCTAATTAAAAGTTGCCTTCTGTCAACACTTTTTTCCTCTGTTGGCTTTCTTCTTGTTTAGTTCCTTCTTTTTAAAGCTGTTGATATTCCACAGTCTTCTGGATTTATTTCATCACCTGTAGAGATTTGAATGGGAGGTTTTAATTCAGTCTTAAGTCAGCACTGCCGCAAAAATGAGCCCCATTGACCTTGTCCTTTGTTTTCTGTAGCTCAAGCAGTTGCCTCCATTAGAATGAAGGAGATTCTGAGATTCGGCTTTATCGTTCTTGATGTACACTTCTGCTAGGAATACCTTTTCTTGTTTGCTTTTCTGTTGCTGTGCTAAAACACTGGCCCAAACCAATTTTAGTAGGGAAATGTTTATTTCAGCTAACATTTTGTAGTTCATCAATGAGGGAAGCCAAGGCAGGAACCTGGAAGCAGGAACTGAAGCCGAAACCATGGGAAAATGTACTTACTCACTTGGTCCCTTGTTCCTATTCAGTTAGCTTTATGCTACAGCTCAGGACCCCCTACCTAGGGGTGGGATCACTCACAGTGGACTGGGCCTTCCTACAGCAATTAAAAAAAAGAAAATGCCTCAAATATATCCCCACAGTATAGTATGATCAAAGGAATTCCCCAGTGGAGACTCTATCAGATAACTATTGACTCTAGCTGAAGCTAACTAGGAGACTACTCATAGAGGATTCTAAGATATCTCTATATTAGTTTTAAGAAAATAGTTTAACAGTAGATTTAACATAATGTTTTGTAAGAGTTTCTATGCATATTAAATGGAAGTGCAAAATTTAGCAAATATTTTTAATTGCTTTCTTATTTATATTTCTCTCGTGAAAATTTTACTTTGTAATATTTCACTAACCATTCAAGATAGACTCGTTTGGACCTCAAACCTGGAGTGATTAAAACAATAAATAAATAAACTGTGGAAGAAGTTTTTTTTTTTTTTTAAACTGGAAAATAATGAGACATTAACAATAAAACAGACAGGTGTGGAACCATTGATGCAATGCAGTTAAAGAATTTCTGAATAATTTAGTTTATAATGTTACATTTCTTTTAAAAATATTTATTATTTGTGTGGGGAGGCGGGCTATGTGTATAGCAAGGTCAGAGGACAACTTGTAGGAGTCAGTCATTCTTGCCTCTCATCATGTAGGTTTTGGGGATTGTGACTTAGGTCATCAGCCTCGGTAGTAAGTACCCTACCTGTTGAACAGTCTCAGCCATTCAAGGAATATCATATTTAAGATAGGTTTAAACTGAACATTGGAAATATGGCAAATGGAATAGTACTGGAGAGATAACTCATTCCTTAGTTATCCCAGGCCTTGGCAATCTCCCCTTAGGCACATTTTTCATTACTAGTTAAGTGATAGAAAGAACATTTAAAGCCTGGCATCCTCTGAGTTTCATAACACCTAATATTTTAGACAGTTGGTGAAAATTGACTGTGCCCCTGTACTAGAGGATGTAGAAATGAAGATTTTAATTAAAATACTGCTTACAGTGACTCTTAGTTTCTATGAGTTTGTGTATACTACCCTCTGTCATCTGTTCCTGGAAACATTACTGGTATTTGAAAGTTTTTCTTTCTTTTTAGCCACTGATCATGTTATGTTACATTGCCTAATAACAATAACAATAATAATAATAATAATAATAATAATAATAATAATAATAGTAATAATTTTAGCCTACTTTCTGAACTTGAAGCCTAGCATAAGTCCACTATAACTATTCCTTCAGAAGGGCTCTTCTTGTTTTATAAGAGACTGTCATGATATCATGAGGTGGAGGCTGTATCATAGTACCTATCAAATATGAGGAATATTTGGAAAAATAGTTTGTATGCTACCTGTGTAGATATTAGAGTGAACATAGGACTTGGTCACACCACTGGTTGGTTGACTGGTGAGATCATGGTACCCATCAATAGAATGTGGCTATTTGCCTATTTTGTAGTAATAGGCAATCCAAACACATTACTTGACACATAGACATCATGGGAAATGTATTTGTTGAATAAATAATCTTCAAACTGTCATAAGCCTAATAAAATTATATAAATACAGGTAGTCCTGGAAGAGAAGACACTCAACAGTGCTCAGCAACACCTTCATCAATGCTGCTATACTTCGAGAAATTTGAGTAAAACTTCTCTGATCAATGTTTTTTTCTCCACACCTAGGTGCAATTCAAAGCAATACGATCTGCCACTAATGTGATTGTAGTCTTAAGGATATAGCCTACTTTAGAGGACATCTGATTGCCCCCAAATCTGTACCTCTGTGATTCATCTTTCACTTATTTACATTCTCAGCTACTTAACAAATATCTACTATTTATTTATAATCTACCCAGTACTGAAGAAGGAATCAACAGACAAGACATAAGTTGTTTTTGTTTTGTTTTTTTTTTTTCCCTTAAGGAAACTGTGAGCTAGAACACTGCTAATATCATTCATGGAACAGCTTTCTACTTGAATAGTCATGAGTCAGGAATCTTATTGTAGCCAGTGGTCAACTATAGAATATGTTGTCAACTCTATTGATTGCCCCACCTCCAGTGTTAACACAAAATGATTCTCTAGGGAACTTCTTAAGGTTTTTTTTTTGTTTTTTTTTTTTTTTTTTTTTTTTGAGGAAGGAATAGAAAGAAAAAAGTGATATTTCTCTTTTATGTTTATGTATAATAGTTCTGTAGACTAGTGGTTTCAAACTTCAAGAAAATTCTTCAATATTTTTGAAATTAAAATATGGTTATGGTAATTTACCCTTCCACTTCCTTCTCCAACCATTCTCTTGCTCTGTTAAAGTTTGATATTAACGTGCTCTAGTTCTTTAGCTATTATACACACACACACACACACACACACACACACACACACACACACACACACACATATATCCCTTTTAGTTCATTTAAAGTAAGTATATAATTTCAGGGCTGAGAAGCTACACCCATGAAGTCTTAAGAACATGGTTGTTTATACAAAACCTCAACAGAGACAGCATCACTCGACTTCCTAATTTGGAAGGGGAGAATCTCCTGGGGTCTCAACCCTAGACAAAGAACTACAAGCCACCAAAGAACTCTGAGAACAGAAGCAGTGGTTTTCCTCACAGAAGATTCCCCCCTCATTGGTTATCCTAACTTTAACATGTGTGCAAGGCATTCAGTGTTGTCTGCATCCCACAGTACCTTCAAGGACATCCTAAACTACTGCAAACTCATTGAAACCCAATCTAGATTTTAACATGGTCTATGGACAACACTGAATGTCAAGGTTTTAGGTATCTTAAAACAAAAAATCATGTTGTACCTCAGAATTCTCTATCTTTATTTTGTATATTTATGGCCTCCAGTCTTTCTTCCTTATTTCCCATCTTGTGACTTTCATCCTGTGGCTCTGACCCTTTATAGAGGCATATAATTAGCAAGCTTGAAGGCTAAGGGAGAGATTTACACTTTTTAATCCTTGTTTTCCTAGTATGAGGATTAGGATACCTACTTTAAATTTGGACCAAAATTACTTGAGATTCTATTGTATATAGGAGGTATATTGACCTTGATGAGCTACCAGTTTAGAAACACCCCAGTTTATCAATACCATTATAGATAGTGGAGATTGAAATCAAATACTGTAACCCATGCTTGGTATGATAACCTCAAAATATCTTCTGTTGGGATTAGCACTTAGAATTTGTATAAGGCTTTTAGGTGATCACTTTATTCCTCTGCACAGTAATATTTGGTTAGCTGTCCTAAGTACTGCTGTTTATAATGTGGTTTGAGAAGAGAACTTTATAATTTCACAGTAGGGATTTTATTATTTTTTAATGTTAGCCAAACTCTTTGGATTTTCATAAGAGGTTTTTACAGGCTTTCTAAATTAGGTCTCCAGTTGGTCTAGACCTCATCTGAATTGATTCCGGCACATTCACAGGTAGAATTCACAGCGTGGGAGCTATGTACTTGAAGGCCTTGCTGTGTTTAGTTTTCCAAGAGTTCTGAGCATAGTGTTGTTCACAATTGTACTTTATAGTCAGAGAATTAATGTAACGAAAGATAGACATTCTGCTAATTCCCAAATGGTAGCTTTCTTTGTCTTCCTTGGGTTTCTGCAAGCTCCTATTCATCACTCAGACCCACTTCCCAGATAAGTTCCTCACTTTCTCCAAGTTACTATGTGAATCAGTTTACTCTAGTACGTCATTATTCAAGCTAATTATTTCTCAGAGTTTTTGAGCTTGTAGACATTGGTCCGTTAAACCTGGGTTGTCTTTGTGAATATTAATGTTGTTGAGTAATAGTCTCGACAAAGGTAGACCCCACTTTTTGTGTGTCCCTTTTCTCTTTTCTCTGCTGTGGTTACTCTTGGCATTAACTCACTCATTACCTGTCTATTTCTGATGCACATCAATGTCTGAGCTTCTTATTCACACCTGACTGTACCCCGGATAACTTTCTATAGTTTTTCCACTAGCCACCCAAATACAGCTTGCCTCATTTGCAAATTATGATCTTCCTCCAAGCCCCAAGCCACTTTGTGTTTTCAGTGTTCTGTCTTAATGAATGACACTAGAAAACATGTCAGTTTTTTGTTACCAGTTTTTCCTTCCAAGTTATGAGCCCCACTTTCTCTGATCTTTCCATCTCATTTCCTCCACTTACATTCATGGGTGTTTTCTCCTTGGTGTTTTAGAATTTAGCATCCTTTGTTTAGCATTTGTGGGATTGCAAACTGGTGCGGTCACTATGGAAGCCAAGGTGGAGAATTCTCAGGAAGCTGAAATTTAGAGCTAACATATGACCCACTTATCTTTTTTTCTCATCTTCCTTGTCATAGTTTAGGGGCTTGTTATGACTCAGCATAGTGTGAAGTCTTCCACTAGGTGTGTCTCCTCTCTCAATTATCTGATCATAATTTAAAGAAAAAACTGTTCATTATCCTATTACTTTCCTATAAAAATGGTGGCAAAGATCCCTGGCTCCTTCCAATGGCTTTAAACTGACTGGGATTCCCTGCGCTTTCGTCTCACCCAATTTCTTTATCTTGTCTCTTGGGTGTTTAACCTCAGCCCCTGTACTCTCAGTGTGGCATTTGAGCCAGGCCAGGCAAGATGAGAAGAATCTCAACGAAGCAGCAAATATGGGCAGAAAACATATGAGCAAATATACAAATTTCAAAAATCAATGAAGAAAGTGTGTGGCTGCGTATGCTAGCATTTCCCCAAACCCAGAAATACATGACGTAACAGATAAAAGGGCTTTTCCTTGCCTCTCCTTTCTGATATTTCCCACTAGTTTTCAGTCAAAGCAGCTGCTTCCGATGTGGTTTAATTTAGGAAAACAGAACTTGGTAGATTGGCGTGCCTTTCATAAATTAGTATGTCGGAAACTGTGAGTCAGCTTTCAGCAAGTTCTGCCTTGAGATACCTGGATTATTATGGGGCCCTTTCTTCATTTAGAGTAAGTTTAAATTTCAAAAATGAGAACTTTAGAACATGATATTTAAATAAAAGAAATTCTTTTGACAGCCCAGACACTGTGGATGATAGGCTTAATCAGAAATAATATTATCTTACCATTTGTTCTTGGGTTGAATTTTGAGCTATCGTCTAGTCTAATTGTAGTTTGTACCTGATACCAGTAGTTTAGAAACTGTCTCAGGAATTATGTATTCAGAAAAATGGGGCTTTACTGAATAATTAAAAAGAGAATGCTTAAGTGTGAAATAAAGTCCTCAAAGCGATTTTAAGCGGAATTAATATGGAGTCAGTGGAAGTTTTGCTGTTTTTGATTTTATTAAACTAATTCAACACTAAAGACTGGAAATGCTGCATTTCCTTTCAAAACCTAGAATTGAAAAGCGGGGTGGGGGGACTCTCACTTTGTAAAGATATCATGGCAGTATATGCAAGCAGTCTGGAACAGTCTCGGAGAAGCTGCCCAGTCCACCTTTTCTCAGGGCTCAGGGGGAACATTATGAATGCAGGTGGTTCTCAAGTCTTTTCTCACACATTAGCCATTTAACTGTAGTTCACTGTAAGACTCCCTCCAACATCACTACCAAGAAGTAAGTGACACAATTTGGTAAGGCTTGTATTTACTAAGACATACATGGAAGTTTTGGTTCATTTTCTTTTTTTTCTTTTCCACATGTTCCACATTAAAAAAAAAAAAGCATCTTTTTCAAAGTATTTTCAAACTTAAAGAGTTATTTGTAACATTCTTCAGTATGACATCATATGGCAATGTGATATCAAGTTTTTTTTTAATTTTACTTCTACATATCTTTTCTTTACACTTCATATTCTACTTGTTATTGTATCACAATTATGTGATTGTAAGCCATGCATCTTCCTGTTAGACTGACGTGTTTGGGGCATGATTCACATCTGGTTTCCAACAGCGTTTGGTGAGATATCTGGCATACCACTGTGCTTCCATAGATAATCAATTTAAAAAAAACTAGCCCAGTTTATACAAGTCTCTACTCTACACAATTATTAAATAAAATGTGATATGAATTCCAGTGGAATTATGAGAGTTTCTATCCCAGTACGTTGATTTAGATTGTTTGTTTTCATGAACATGAATTTGCGTATGCCCATTTATATAAAAATAATAAAGAACAGCTATAATTGTACTTTGATGTTTTTATTCAATTTTATTACTGTACTTATTAAAAATAACTATTCAAGTTCATTGAAAAATTAAAAATAAGACATAAAATCAATTTTTTAAAAATGATCAGTGATTACTTAAGCAAACCTGACAATCTTAATTAGTATATTAATGACTCATTGTACCTCTTTTAACTCAAAGAATATATCTTTGGATGTCCAATCTTCCAGCTGGATGGTTATACACAGCTTCAGTCCATTGGAACTTTCAAATTCTAAGTTTCTATGTAGTGTCTGATTGGTTTTACATGTCACATCTGTTTTGTGAAATCACTGCAGGGCTGACTAGGAGATGCCATCCCAGCTCTTCCTTCTAGAAATCATTATAAAATATTAACCAGCACCTTCACTGTGATCCTGTAGGCAGGCATGCCAGGGCATGCCAGGATTATCTGATAGTAATGAGAACTGACTGCTGTCCTAGGATTTGCAGTGTAGCAGTAAGCACACAGGGGACAGGGCCACCATGAACATTGCCCTGTACTCCCAGGGTCACAGTGCAGATCCTGCTGCAGTGTTCACTCTCATATTCCTACCATTGTTTATGTTGTTATTTATAGTGATACTCATATTCAGACTAAGGAAGCACAGATGGGATTAGTGTAACTGTGTGAAAGGCAGAGTCCTCAACAGTCACTTCTTCTCAATATTTTGACCAGTTATGAGACTTTTCATTAACTGTGACCAGTGCATGAAAGAGACCTCTCAGTAAAGCTGGGAGTACCATTGATCTGTAGGTATAAACATAAATATTTAGAAGGCAGTTTGATAACAAACTTTAACAAAATGATGGTAGTATGTTCACACTGAGGGCCTATGACCTTCCTCCCTATGGGCTTTTGAGCAGATTTATAGTACCAAATATTAATTCAGCCTTGTGGAATGGGCCTCAAATTAAATTAGAAAGTAGTTGGTTGTCCCCTTAACAGCAATGACACTATTATACCACTGTACCATATCTTGCCTGGTTGATCAGTATTACACCATATAGGGTCTTCTTTTAGATGGGACCACCATTGATCTTTATTCCACAGGGTCCTGGTTAGCACTGTCTTGCACTATTAAAGCCAACAAACAAGAAGGAAACTTAGAGCTTAATTCCAGATTCATTCTTCATGTTGTTTAACCAAAGTGTGTGTGTCTTCAACAGTAAGGTATCACTCACTGTACAGTTCTGGTGGCAACCATTAGCAATGACATTAGCCTGTATTGTGTTGGGGGGTGTATCTCTGGTACCTCCTTGACCAACAACTCATAAGGAAGTATCACATATCTAGCATTAGGATTTTACTTAATTATCTATGGCTTCAGGGAACATCATTATCTATCCAATTGTACCTTCATTCCTATTCTTTAATTTTATATTTTTATTAGTTTATAACAGTAGGTTTTGATGTGGCTTTCTCATAACTGTGGCTTTGATAAAACCTTTCCTCCTCTTTCTGCCCCCCTCCCCATTCCTTGCCTCACTCCTGGTCAAACTTTTCCAATTCAAAATTCTCCAGTTTATTTTCATATCATGTGAATTCTACTATCCCTCCCATGGTGGGGGAGGGGTTTGAGAGGCTCTATCTCTGTCTGAGGAGCTTATGGTAATTCATGACTGTTGAAAAGGGGGGAGGGGTCTTTTCTTCTGTTGTATAGCCACTAGCTTGCTGCCCATATGTTATTAAATAACCTCTGCCCATGATCATATAATCAACCTTCTTCAGAGTCAGTGGGTCCCACACATAAGAAGAGATGAAAGCGAAGGGGACTTTTGGGGAAAAGGATAGTTATTGGGAATACAAGCAGGGTAAGCGCGGATAATGGAGATAAGTATAATAAAAATAGTACATATATGAAACTGTCAAAGAATCAGTAAAAATAATAATAAAAGGACTCCAAACAGTCCAAGAAATCTATATGAATTGGGAAGATAGAAATTTCAAGTGTCAAGACCAAATTTTTAAAAGATTTGCTTTAATTTTGTGTGTTGAGTGTGCATGCACTTGCACAGATGTGCAGATGTGTGTACCTGTGTGTGTGCGCACATGTGTGTGTGTGTGTGTGTGTGTGTGTGTGTGTGTGCATGTGTGCATTTGAAGGCAGGTGCCCAAGGAGACCACAAATGTCAAATGCCCTTGGAGCTGGTGGCTATGAGCTGCACAACATTGGTGCTGGGAACTGAACTCCTGGACTTGGGCAAGAACAGTACTTGCTCTTAATCACTGAACCATCTTTCCGTCCCCTAAGCAAAACATTTTATATAATATGATGGTTAATTATCTTGATTTCTAAATTTCAGCATTAGACATGCTGTGTGAGCCTTCAATTTCTGTTGATCCTACAAATATTAGAGATTGGCTTATATAATAAACCACCTGAAAGCACATTTTATGGAACAAAAAGTCTGTGTATGTTTGTTAACGTGTTAGTTAATTTATAAAAACTATACATGAATATATGATAAATTGGTATTGTGCCATAGTATAAACATATCATCCTAGCAGGAGGAGCCCAATGGTCATGAGATACTTGATATTTTGCATGCACCTTAGTACATCATGCCAAGGCTATTACAAGTACTTATTGTCACAATCACACTACAGCATTTCACATGTTGTTTATTGATGTGTGTCTATCTGTCTATCTATGTATCTATGTATCTACGTATGTATGTACGTACGTACCTACCTATTCTCTATCTTTCTACCTACCTACCTACCTACCTACCTACCTACCTACCTATTATCTATCTTTAAATCATTCCAACTATGAATCATCTATTTGCAGCTTTTTCACACAGATGAAGACAAGTGAATCAGCCATAAGGCTAGAGACCGAGTTAGGAATTTAGGCAAGCATGGGTGATACTTCAGACCGACTTTCATCCTTTCTGTCTTCCTGGGGCACACTGGGTAACTTACCAGAAAGGATAGAGACTGACTGCACTCTGCCCAGTTCCAAGGTAGGGGGATATTCACTCACAAGACCTTCTGCAAATGGAATGTCTGAAACCCAGCAGGGGAGGTGGCTCTGTGAAACAGCCATCCTAAGAAGATACTCAGTGTAGTCTGAGAGGTGTTTTTTCCTCCTTAAGAATCCTCACATATGTACTGGAACTCTCGGGTGAGAATTATTTTCTATAAAGAGGAGCCACCACATTTGGAAGCTCCCCGACACTTGTGCAACTGAATAAGCAAATTGACATCTGTTCTATCATTCTTTCCTTCTGTTTCAATGAAGTTGTTTTCTTCTAGCAGAGACTACTCTCCTGGGTTCTGTTTCCTCCACTCCCGCCTCCATGGAGAAGGTGTATTACCTTGAAGCCCTTTCTCTTGGATTCTATGCAGCTTTTTTTTTTTTTTAAATAATCTTTTATTTTATCTTTGCTCATTTTGTTCAGGAGAGAGAGAGAAGGCAGGGGAAACTGCCCCTATTGTTGATATTTGACCTCTTAAGACCTTCTCTACAGTTACTGTTGATTTTTCTTCATCCCCCACTCTTTTTGAGTATGGCATCTATAATCAGCATTAACAAACTGCTCTTGCCTCCTCTGCTAGTGACTTCCAACATTAAACCTAATGGAAAGTTACCAGCACACATTCCTGTAACCTCTTGGTGGCACTTGTCCTTACTGGTCAGTTCTTACTTTGAAAATATTCTTTACTCCTGTTTGAATACTCCTTGGTCAGTGCAGCTGACAGGGATCTTGGTTGGCTCATGGAAGTATAAATAATTGTTTCTTTTCCTGCCATACAGGGAGAGTTATGTTATTTGGAGTTAAATAGACCAGGGTAATTCTACCCTGTGAAGGAAATTCTGGCTGTGCCTTGGTTGTACACTTCCACTTTCTATTTTTTGCTGTTCTCCCACACATTTTTCTTCATGCCCACAGAACTTATTAAATAAGACAATGCTACACCTTAAACTACTTCCCATCTCCAGGTGTTTGGCACATCACTGTCTTCTCTACATCAGTTTACGTGTGTTAAGTGCTGCCACTTCCTCACTTGACTTCTTGTCCATCTCCTCATCTGGGCTCTCTCTCGAGGATTCTCTATGGTGCTTTTAAAATACAGGTTTAGGTTGGATATTTTTATTCTAAAATTTTTTCTGTGACATTTCATTCCTTTACACAAAAATAAGAATCTGCAATACAGTCTTTCTTTAGAATAGTTCTTAAAACCCCAATTTAATAAATATATGTAATATGTATTTTCCGTCTTAATAATAATTATATATTTTACCATTTAAAACAAATAATTTAAGCATGTTGTACAAATACAAGTAACAATGCTACAGTAGTGTCTTAGTTATCTTTCTATTGGTGTGACAAAACACCATGTTCAAGACAATTTTTGAAAAAAGAATTTAGTTGGCCGACGGTTTCAGAGGGCTAGAGTCTGTGATGGTGGGGCAATGGCATGGTGACAGGAAAAGCTGAGAGCTCCACATCATGATATGTAAGTAACAGGCAGAGAGCTAACTGAAAATGTTGCCAGTCATTTGAAGCCACAAAGCCTGCCCTGGTGACATACTTCCTCCAGCAAGGCCATACCTCCTAACCCTCCACAAACATTCAATGGGAGATCAAGCATTCATATTTATGAACGCATGGAGGCTATTCTCATTTCAAACCACCACCATACAAGTAGTGTAATTTACTTATAGCCAACCCCTTTTGGTCAATTATTGGCTTTAGATGAGAAATAATTATGGAAGGAAAATTACCATTGCTTGGTTAAATTACCTGGGTTTTTATACTTCGTTTTGTTATTGACCACACAAATGGTAAGTAAAGAATGGCTGTTAGTTTTGTGAAAATAGTGAATAAAGCCAAAGACTGTTTGTATTGTGCTCTTTGGGGTTTCAAAACTGTATATTTCAAGTTCTATAGTACTGGCAAGACTAACATAGAGGTGGCCAGCCTGAATGTAGATGAACCTCTGCTCTTATTGTGGGTCTGATGGGCTAATGCAATAAAATTACGTGGTTCTAGCTCCCATTTTATGTTCCTGGATCTTTCTCCTCTTCCAACCTGCATTTCCCTGGAGACCCTTGGTGGAAAATTACCCTTCTCTAGCTTCCATATTTTCTTCTGGACTTACCTGCTTTTATGTTCTACAAGTAGCCATTTTCCTTTTTAGAGAAGAGGTAAGTTCCAACATTCTTTCAGAGCCCTTCTTGTATTTGCAGTTAATTAATTGTAGAATTATTACTTCCTATCCTTGGCTATGGAAGGTCAACTTCAGCAGGCCACTGGCCAAAGCTCTCATATTTATACTTGTATACCTTGGCACAAGACCAAGGACAGAATACTAGGGGAAGGAAAGGTCAGTTTAAGAGTGAGAGGAATGTGAGCAGGCATACTCAGGACATAGTTTTGGTCTTTCACCTTATTTTGGTATACATTATTAAGGAGATATATGGGCCAGGCAGTGGTGGTGCACACCTTTAATCCCAGCACTTGGGAGACAGAGTCAGGCAGATCTCTGAGTTCCAGGCCAGCCAGGGCTATTTAGAGAAATTATATTTAAAAAAAATAAGAAATTAAAATAAGAACATATGTGAGAGTTAATTACTTGTATCTTCTTGGTATTCACATTGTAAATCATTGAAGTAAGTATTGTTTTGTAAAGCAATTATTTGAGTGCTGTTTGGAAAAATAAAACTGTTATAATGTATAACCAACATGGACTGTACTTTTTAATGTTGTAGTTGCAACATTAAGCATCTAAATGTGGCTTTTGAACATTTGAAAGTGCTTAGTTCAAAGTGAGATATGCTGTAATTATTATCTCCACAGTAGATTTCGACAACAATGTGAGAAAAGTTAGTATAAAGTATCTTGGCTTCATATTTCAGATATATTAAATAAAATATATTGTTGAGTGTCTTAGTTAGGGTTTCCATTGCTGTGAAGAGACACCATGACCATGGGAACTCTTATAAAGGAAAACATTTAGTTGAGGTGGCAGTTTACAGTTTCATCTCTTTAGTCTATTATTATCACGGCAGGGAGCATGGCAGGGTGCAAGCAGATATGGTGCTGGAGAAAGAGCTGCTACATGTTGATGTGCAAGCAACAGCAAGCAGGATAACACACTGGGTGGTATCTTGAGCATCTGAGACATCAAAGCCCCCCCCCCCCCCCAGTGGTGCATTTCCTTCATCAAGGCCACATCCACTTCAACAAAGCCACACCTCCCAATAATGGCACTCTCTTTGGGGGCCATTTTCTTTCAAACTATCACATTGAGTGATTTCATCTCCCTGTCATCTGTTCTCTGAAACAGATGTGATATCCTGAACCACTTAATGTTGCCACATGGATTGCACTGCAGTGCTACCAGGTAGCCCTGACCTCAGAAAAGAACGTGGTGTTCTTTCTCCTGCTACCAGATCCCACGAGTGAGGAGAGCCATTGGGACAAAATGAAACAACAGCTGCTGTTAGCATTGGTGTGCAGAAAAGTCTAAGATGGTCAACTTTCCTGCTTATGGATCAACCAGGGCCTCATTTTCCCTGAGTTCTTTTTAATGATCTGTCATAAGTAGACTGTTTGCACATGAATTCTGTTTTTGAAATAACACCGTTGCCACCTTTTCATAATGTTTTTTGGCTTAGATTACATGTTTTCTCTTGTGACTACCCACGATCTAATAGCCACCATCTGTATTTCTTATGCTAAATCTTTAAATGAAGGTTGATGTTTTCACAGAAGCATGCATAAGAGTTGGGAGACTGCTGAGCTTTGAAACATTCTGGACCTTTTGGCAATGTGAAAGAGAATGTTGAACTCAATTATAAGTTATCCTACCATTGATACTAAGTTCTAGAAAACTGAATTCCAAGAAGATGCCCATCCATTAGGTAAACAGATGAACTATGCTTTGCCCAAAGCGTTGTCTGCAGCACCAGCAATTGTAATTCTTAATAATGAGCCAAGAAAAGGAAGCTCAGGCTCCTGGAACTGAAGCTACATATCACTCAATTATTAGTGGATATTAATTATATAGCTTAAAGTTGGAACTGATTTAGAGTTCTTTGAGACTTTTGGCACGGTCTCTAATTTAAATCTTGTTATTAATTTCTGGAGATCTCCCCTTCCAAGCACCAAACTATAAAACATATTTATTATGAAGTACTGTGGTGGTTGAGCCTGCTCTGATCTGGGTATTGTATGATGTCAAACAAGTAACATGTGATAAAACAGTAAGCTAATGCCTTATCACTAAAACCAGTATTGTTTTAAAACCATAGGATGAAGATCTAAAAATAAAAAAAAAAAGAAAAGAAATCTCAATGATGACACTCCTTTTACCTTACATGAAAAGACTGAGTCATGAAGGGAAATACAGACATGACAGAGCTGGGACCAGAGATTAAGCTTTCTGCCTGCTCCCCTTCAGTGTAGAGACGTTTCTGTTAAGTTCTTGTGAGAATTTATCTACTCCAAAATGTCCCAACCAGAACTTGATACTGTGAGACTAGTTAACAAGATAGCTTCTTAAGTATGTGAGATATAGGGGGAGAACCTACAATCAGTGTGTAGGGGTGGGTTGGGGGGGGCTGAAGGAAGAAGGGGGAGAGAAGGAGGTGGGAGGATTTCCATGTGTTCTAGAAGGCAGGTGTTTTGTAAATTTCTGAAATTACTTGGACTTTTGAAAATGTCCTTCATGTGTTTACATTGCCTCCTTTATTACTGTGGTGTCAGAGCACAGGAGGACATTTGTAGCACTGTAGTTAGAGTTTTCCTGCCTGGCCCACAGTCAGGACAAATCTCTCTCACCCGCCAGGTCCATAGACCTCAGAACCAACCAAGTAAACACACAGAAACTTATATTGTTTAGAAACTGTATGGCCGTGGCAGGCTTCTTGTTATCTACTTCTTTTATCTTAAATTAACCCATTTCTATTAATCTATACTTTACCACGTGGCTTGTGGCTTACCAGTACCTTATCTCTTTCTTGTCATGGCGGTGACAGGGTGGGCGGGACAAGGAGGAGGAGAATTCTGGGAAGTGGAGGGGGAGGATACTGCCAGTGACCGCCATGACAAGATGTAAGGTACTGGTAAGCCACGAGCCACGTGGCAAAGTATAGACTAACAGAAATGGGTTAATTTAAGATAGAAGAAGTGGATAACAAGAAGCCTGCCACAGCCATACAGTTTCTAAACAATGTAAGTTTCTGTGTGTTTACTTGGTTGGTTCTGAGGTCTATGGGCCTGGCGGGTGAGAGAGATTTGTCCTGACTGTGGGCCAGGCAGGAAAACTCTAACTACATAGCACCATCTTCCTGAGGAGTTATAAGTTCATGGCAAAACTGAGTAAAAAATACAGAGATTTTCCAGTACATCCTTTCCTGCTGTAAGAGACACTTCTGGCCCTTTGTTTGGTTCTTCTGTAAATACCTTCCCCTTTAAAGACATTGACACATTTAGGAAGCACTTTTCAAGTATATGTTGCATGGTCCTTTGGAAAAGTAGGCATGTACTGTTGAAGACACATAGGAAGTGCTCCCAATTCCCTGCTTTTGGGAATAATAAGTTGAGAATAAAGTCAGATGGAGCAAATTTGTGTTTGTTTGTTTGTTTTTCTTAATTCAACATGTAAGCTTTCTAGAGAATAGTCTTAAAGACCTTTCTATGAAAATGAAGAAAACTAACCCTCATTCCATCATGTTTAGAAAGTTGATACAACCCAAGCAGTCAGCACTCATAGTAGACAATCTTTAATGTAAACAGACTGAATTGTGTTGATTAACAATCTAAGGTTCAGCCATTTAGACTCATGGCTACAAACATAGTTGGTCTTATGTATTTACATTTTTAGAAAAACTACCGTGGTAGTTAAAAGGGACTGATTGATAGCTGATGACTTTGAAGTACATCTTTGAAGTCATTTTTTTCCATGCAAGTACTCCATACCCCCACTCATGAAATAAGGATGGAGACTAGCAGTATGATTCTGATGAATGGTTTGTAGTCCTCTAGGGGAATACCTGTTTAAATCTGCATCTCCTTAAGCTACAGAGGAGAAGATTTAAAATACTTTTAAGATTTAAAGTTCAGGAATAAATAACTAAGGGGCTTCCTGCTGTCTCCCAAGATCCTTGCATAGAAATTGGCCCTATTATTTTTGCAGTTGCTGACTACTTAGAATGGGTGTCTAACCCAGTCCTTCCCGCCATCTCCTGTTTACATCCTTTTTTTTTTTTTCATGTTAGTCTCACAGTGTGCCATTTGTTAAAGGCAGGAAGTGTAAGAAACATTGGTGGTGAAATGCTAATACTTTGACTATTATAATGTGAGCTGCTATAGAAGACCTCTGCCTCTCTCCCTTAAAATAGATACATCCGTGGGAGGACTGTCACAACAACAACAATTAAAATGCGCAGTGCAGCTCAAAATGAAACGGGGAAAATCTTCAGGTGCCAAAATTGAAGAGCAAGTTTGTAGGTGTGTAAATGAACAGGAAGTGATTTGTGCCCTTCATGGGGGACTTACCAGATCTAGACTTAGGCATAAGGACTTGGACTTTGGGGTGAACCCTCATGCTAGCACAAGGCCTTGGTTCTGTGCTTGCCAGACAGAAACTTTTCAGAGAACTTGATCTGTCCTGGGAAAGGGTGTCTGGGGAAAAATACCTACCTCCTAAATAAAATAGAAAAGGGCTTGATGACCATCTAGGATAAAGGATAGAGCATATTGCTGAACCACTGGGTCACTGGACAACTTTCCTTGTAAAGTTCGGTATCAAATTCTCTTTGTCCCACTTGAGTTCCAGTCAGAGAGGTTACATAAAAAATGCTCCAGCTGAAGAAATCTCTAAGGTATAGCATGAAAAACCATCATATGAAATTCTCAGTGTAGGGCAGCATGAACAGCTCCCTGTTAAAATATTATCATCAAAACATTGAAACTATGCAGCAAATAAATCCTTATGTCCTAACCACTAGATAAATATGAGGTAAATTCACCATAAGCATATTTGAAATGTTTATTCATTGAAAGAAGCAGAAGGTACAAAGCAAGAAGAAATCACAGGACAGTGTGGAAAACAAGATAGGCATCGAGAATTAAAATGTGGTAATTATATTAGGAGAGAAAAATCTATGTCTGTATTCAAAAGTAGGCTATATACAATAGAAGAGAAAAATGATTGAATTTGAAATGAAATCAGGTAAGTCACTCAAAGTGCTTCCCTGAGAGATTAACATATAAGTTGAAAAAACTGAGACTTTAAGGGAAATAGAGCATAGAAAAAGAGGCCCCAACCTACATGCCACAGGAGTCCTGAAGGCTACATCATCTATAACCAAAGAGGTTAAAAAAGAAGTTGCAAAACTCGAAAGTTCACATGACCTCTTTCCATTGTGTAGCCTCTTAAGAAAATCCGGTTGTGCAAAGACTGTGGCAAAGTCACATGATACAAGCACAACTTTATCAAACACAACCAGAGAGAAAATGACAGATTATACAAATGAAAGAAAAATTCTTAGCACCAGTGGTAAGAGTTTCTGTGAGAATATGGGACTGTATTTTCAGGATGCTAAGAGAACATATGTACTCTTCTGATGTTGCATATTCAGTTAATTACAGTTAAAGAGAAGGAAGGAGAAAGGCAAGAGGGGAGAGAGAGAGGGGGAGAGAGAGAGACAGACAACAGACAGAGAGGGAGAGATCACTACAGTGTCAAATGCTAAGACATCTTTCCCATTTCAGCACCTTCATTATTGATTCAAAAGGAGGGAACTTCCAGGGGAAACACAGTGGAAAGGAGCAACGGGGAATGTAAAAGACTGTAGGAATGTGGGTAAAACCCTAGCAAATCCCGAAAAAGATCTTACGACAATTTGGGGGTTTAAAAAGAAAAAGAAAAAAAACTGAAGCTGGGACTGTAATAGTGGATTGCTTGGATTTTAACTATTTTGTTATTTGGTAGGAACTGAGTGCCAATATCTACTCCTGGACTTGTTAAATTAGAGATCCACAGAAATTATGAAAGTGTGGGTAGTGCACACCAGCAACACTAGCATTCCAAAGGTAGAGACTGTACAACCACCACACCACCACACCACACAACACACACACCCACACGGAGAGAGAGAGAGAGAGAGAGAGAGAGAGAGAGAGAGAGAGACATACAGACACTAAACTATAATTTCCAAATTACGATAAGAAAAAAAAAAAACTGGAGGAAAACTAAGGGGAAGATCAATTTGAATGAAGAAACCTAAGAATTATAAAGTCAAGAAGTACATGGGGCAGAGAAAACACAAGCTGAGATGTAATGTGTAAGTAAGTCCATCAGATTACAAGTGCAAAATGCTTGTGGTTGTCTATTGGAAGAATTTCCAGATCAGATGGAAACTCAAAATCCAAATGAATCAACATGATGTTGAATGAACTAAGTCATGGAATGAGATGTGTACTCTCTGTATAAAAATGTAACATAGACAAATGTTTCACTAGGCTCCATTTGTGGCCCAAAGGAAGAGGGTGACAAAGGTGTGAACTGAAAAGCCACACTAAGAATTCAGAAGTACGGTCAGTTCCGGTTAAGGGAGTAATTACATCGAGAGGAGGCCAGTAATATGTGGATTCTGGAAGATGGTTTAAAGCAGTCATACAACATGCTTGTGTTTGATGGTTTCTATGAACTATATGGATATCTGCGAGGCAGTGAGGGTAGGAGCCTGCTCTCTAGACCACAGGGCCATACTAAGACCATAGTCTCAAGCCCTCTCTACTTATGAAGTATGGTAGCTTCAGGACATCCTTCATTGTTAGCAGTGCACTTTCTGCATGCCAAAAATAGTTCATGATAAAACAGAGTGTAGGGAAAGGAAATAGTCAGTGGCTAGGTAAGATTATTATCAATCTGAAAGTTATAATTAAGATAATCCTCAGAAAATACAAATGACAACTACAGATCAAACTGTTACATGGCACATCAAGAAGTCGTTAGGCAGTCAATATCATAATTAAAAGAAAAGTTTTCATGAGCATTATCGCTAATTGATTTTCCATTTATGACAAGAAGGAGGATCCACAGGCATAATTGATTATGTGGATACACACTTGTAAGGGGCTTCTTGATTTTTGGAGGAAAAAATCCAACAATCTAAAATCAAACCAGTTTTCTTTTGACTTGAGCAAAAAAGCATGTTTCAAAATATCAAATAAATGTTTTTTTTCTAGTTTTGATTCTGTGAAACATAAAATTCAACCTATATTTTAATGTTTTTCCTTTTAAAAACATTTATTTTATGTGTATGCATCTCTCTCTCTCTCTCTCTCTCTCTCTCTCTCTCTCTGTGTGTGTGTGTGTGTGTGTGTGTATGTGTGTGTGTCTGTGTGTGTGGTATGTGTATCGCATATGTGCAGAAGCCTGGCCTGTGAAGGCCAGAAGAGGGTGTCAGATCCCCTGGAACTGGAGTTGTAAGCCACAATGTGGGTACTAGGAACTGAATTTAGGTCATCCACAAGGTCAATATGTGCTGCTGAACAAAGAGATGTCTCTCTAGTTCCTGTTTATGGTTCTTAGTGGGGTATGTGCTATGACTACCCACTACAATGTGCCATATAATTGCAAAAGTGCTTACAATATTAAAAATAGATTATGGGCATTGAAGGCTCACTGTCCTCCACCTCTAGGCTGAGAAGATTCAGCAGCTGTCCTCCAATGAACCAGAGCTATATGGGGTCCTAAAGTGTACTTCTTGTAGTTTCCTATGAGAGAAGTGAGCTCTTGGTCTTGACCACCTGCAGCCACGTCAGCTCCTCTGGAAAGCATCATCTCGGCTTTCTTCTCTTCTTGAGCTCTTACAGTCCATGTCACAGCTCTAAATTTTCAGTCACAGAGGTGGTTGCTTGTACCTATGTTGGACTTGTTCCTGAGAGCTTCCCCAGTGTATGCAGGATGTAGCCCCTGCTAAACATCTACACCTCAAATGTGCTGTTCACACTGATAAATATTTACAGTTCCTTTCTTTGTGCTGTATTATCAAAAAAAAAATCAGTTGCTTGCACCCACTCAATGTGTAGCACTTATAATTCAATTGGAAAGTTTTAAATTTTTCCTAACTTACAGTGCTGAAAGATGATCATCTATTAAAAACGTTTCTCCACCTTCAGTTCCACCTTGCTACAAATAGCTTGCGTGCATCTGTTTCTACATTTGAATTCTTTGTGTATCTTGGAGCCTGTCTTTGCAGCTCCTGAACTTTCCCAATTCTGACATCTTACAGATGGAACCTGAAGCCCAGAGAGAGAAGATCAATCAGTTCATTAAAGAACTGTGCTTACTAAGGGGTGTTGATAATCATTTGTTTAAATACTGGGCATATTCTGATGACTAAAACTAGCAAGGTTTCATTCACCTTTATGGATGCTACAGTCTAGGTATAGAGGTCGATGTTAAACAATACATAGAAATTATCTACCAATCTATCAGGATACATGCAATGAAGGGAAAAACTGTGCTGAGGTGTAATATGAAAATGGAAGTAAATTTAGACTGAAGGAATGAGCAAGGGATCTGTGAAATGACTGCTGCTTATCACAAGAAGAAAGGAAATCCAGGCAAAAGGGAGCACTTGAACAGAGATGCCTGGGTCTGACTAGAGAGAAGGGTGTATGCCAAGAGCCTCGTGAGCTAGGTAGAGTGAATTGAGATACTGATGTGACAGTGGGAGGAGCCAGATGGATGAAGTTCTCCAGGCTATGAGGAGGGTTTGCTGTTTTATTGTAAATGAAATAGGAAGCTATTAAAGGGATTTGGCAGGAGAGTAGCATTTTAAAACTTATATTGTGAAATGTTACTTTAATTGTGGTTTGGACAGAGTATTGGTAATGAAGTGGTCAGTGTCCTGTGATAGGCCGGACAGGAGTGGTAAGATCGGCAATAGAGGTCACATTTTGGATCAGCCAAGAGGTCTGTAAGCCTGTGACCCATGCACCTCGCTGTGGACACTTCCTGTTCTGAACTTGCCAGCATAGAGCCTGATGAATGTATCGTCATGGCTGATGGATGATACCCTATGACTACCTGCATTGTGTAATCCTGGAAGTTATTATTATCAGTCAACTGGTTCAATCAACTGGAGATTTTGTTAAAAAACAAAAAAACAAAAAAACAAAACCAGACAGGAAAAAATTGTATTTTGCCATAGTATCATTTTACATGTAGGTAAATATGGGGGATGTAAGAGAGTTCTCTGGACTTTCTCATTTGAAATGCTGGGCATCTGGGAGAGGTTCAACATTTGTACATGAACTATGACATCAGTCAACTTTGTCAAGTGTCGGCTATCCCAGATAATGCATACTGCTCATTCATTTCTGCTGCTAAAAGATGTGTCTGTGAAAAGAAGAAGAAGTTTAAGAGTAACAAGTAACAAATTTTTCCAGGCCAACTATAGAATGCTTTCTGTGTGCATAGAAGTGTCTATATTCCTTCATCCCTTTTCATTTGATTGTGTTTGTGCCAAGAGGCCAAAGGATGTTTTCAACTTCAGATTAATGTTTCCCATTTACTTCTGGCCTTTTCCTTTCCTATGCTGATTGCAGTTAAGGGAGGAGAGAGAATAAACTGGCATATTATACTCAGAAAGACAATTTGTGATTAGTGAGGAGATGTGTTTAGTAAAGAGATCATCCTGTAAGCCTATGTCTGGCTGTTATATAACCCCTGAGACTTAGTTTCTAACCTTCTCAGTTTCTTAGTTTCTTTAAAAATACATACAGTTATTCATTCACTGTTGGTACCCACCTTATGTGATTATTTCCATATGAACAAAATGTTATAATCCACAAAAAGTACCTGGTGGTGCTGAATATGGGACATTTGCTATCTTTACATGCAACTCAGATTTTGCCCAGTTTTATATGGTCCTAACTATGCGTTTATTTGTATTGACTGTATCTCAGAATTTAACCTGCCTTATAAACATGGCTACCTCCTAGACATGTACTATAACATGCACACTTACATCCCTAGGAAGGCCTTCTGAAGTAGGTCCTGGTCATGATATCAATTACACAAGAAGCAAAGTATGCCTGTGCTTGAAGAAATGAAATAGCTTCTTGGATTCTGCATGGCCAGTTTAAGAAATGTACAGGGGTCTTTCCGGGGAGATATGAAAGATGCTTTTTATTTTCAGGAGTAGAAGATAGAGGTAACCATGCAGGTTAGAGAGCTCTGACTCTAGGGATTAAAGAATATTTCCTCCATCACGGCTTCTCTTCTTTATGCTTCTTTAGCTGCAAAGTAAGCCTTGAATTAGCTCTTCCTGCCCACTTGGTTCTTCCTGATCTCAACTCTCAAGTCTGGTGTCATCTTCAGGTTTGGATTATCTGGTGACCTGTGTTCTCCAGAACCTCAGACTCAATTGTGAACTGTTGCAGAAGTCATGTTCATTCCAGGTCTACCTCTCTAGAGGGCCATCTGAGAAAATCAAGGAACTGTGTACTGGTGAGATTACCATAATCGGACTACCCTGTCTGAACCCAGATCCCAAGGAAGCAAGAAATCATCATTTCAGTTGCTGGAAATGGCTTCCTTAAGCTTCTATTACCCACAGGCTCCCTTGGATCCCTTGGAAGCTGATGTGGATTTTAACCTGGGGAGAGACATGTTGGCTTCTTTCAGCAGCTGACGGAGACCTCACACCCATTCCTAGGCTCTTTAAAGCATAAACATGACTGTCTCAATAAGACTAGGTCTTTGTGGACATCTTTGCCTCCATTAGGGCCCTTCTTGGCTGCCACGACCACCATAGCACAGTACCCCAATGCAGCCTTCTTCTAACAAACAATCAAGCAAGCAAGCAAACAAACAAACAAACAAAACAACAAACAAAAACTTCACTTCACCCCCTGAAGTATTTCTGTGGCCTGAAGCAATGCTCCTCAAAGAGTTGGGAGCAGAATAGCCCTTCAGCATGTGCAAAGATTTTGTTTTTATGACTAGTACCAATGTATTTTAAAATGTATTCTTTGACTCATCACATATACACAGTTTGGAGAGACATACATGCATGTGGCTATAAATAAGTATTCTGATATAGAAGACGTAGATTAAGTTTTTGAACATAGGACACATGGTAAAAATGATGTCAATCTCTTGTTTAAAGGATGAAATAAAACTTACTTGCTTTAAGCATTAGGGTTGTTGACAGACCTAGTGATGTTCTGGACCCTGTGCTCTTTCCACTGTCTCCTCCAGCCACATTTGCACCCCTGAATTATCTCCCCACATGCTGACCACACGTTTACCTTTTGAGTCTTTCATCATATTAAGTACATGGTTGCTTCTGCCAGAAGCAAAAATCCTCCTACCTATTCAAGGCCATCTAAAATGGGATTTCCTATTCAGAGTCTTTCCGAACTGCCTTTTGTCTCACAACCCGCCATCCCCGGTAAAATTAGCCTCCTCACTCTGTGAATCTCAGTGGCATTTTATTTGTTATGTATGATAGCACTTTTCATGTTTGCTGGTGGAATGATTGGTTGTGTGTGCCTCCCTGATGAGCCGTGGGTGCCTTCGAGGCAGGAAATGCTTCTTGCTCATCTTTGTACTGGGCACCTCACGCTTGTCGGAAGTCAGTAAATGGTGTTTGAGTTATTTTAAACTTTCATGAGCACATTAAAGGGAAGGATGTCGGAGGAAGGGTGTGCTATGAGAAATGAAACCGGTTCACTACAAAAATCTCATCTCTATTGAGGTTTTATATCCGTGGTCAGTTTTCTACCTTGCTGTCTTCCTCAGCTCAGACTGCTTCAGCAAAAGGACACTGTAGAAAAGCAGGATGTTTCTTTCCATTTAGCTTTGAGGCAGCATGAAGGTTAAGGATAGCCTGCCTCAAGGTCACTTGATTCCGTTGAAGTGTGAGACAGCCCCATGTTTTGGAGACTGTGCAGTTTATGGAGTCTGCTGCTGTGCCTGTCAGACAGTGCGCTGTGAAGGCTGGAGGCATTGTATTAAGGGGTGTGAATGGCTCTTTCTTACAAATGAGCTCCTCTGAAAGTCACAGGTGACAGTGGAAAATGCCAGCTGTAACTTACTCATTCAACATTTGAACACCATCCACTCGCCTTGTGCCTGTTACTGTGTTTAAATTGGGCTGAAGTACTGAATGATTGAAAGTTCCTGCCCTTGAGATGATCATAGTGATTCTATACAGAGAGAGAGAGAGAGAGAGAGAGAGAGAGAGAGAGAGAGAGAGAGAGAGAGAGAGAGAGAGAGATGGTAGCAAGGGACTCCAACCCCTCAGTGAGTCCTCTGCCAGCCTGTGCAGAGAGAAAGTTGAGAAAGAAGATGGATTTTGCTTCAGGGCATCAGAAAGACTCTGTTGGGAGGTCTTCCTGATGAGGAGTCCTGGGTTAAAAGGAAGGCAGAGGCTAGGAAGTTAGGGCAAAGGGAATTACAGAAACAAGGGCTGTGAAAGGAATGTTAGCGAACTTTCTGCACAGATCTCATAGTAAGTATGTTTGGCTTTTCAGACTTTAAGATCATGGTTGCAAGTGTGCATCTCTGGTTGGAGTATAAAAGCAGTTATGGAAAATGAAGACCAAGCATGGCTGTGTGCTAGTAAAGTTTATTAACATTCGCAGTGACAGGGCTGTGGTTTGTACACACTTACCATAGAGGAAGGCTGGCTCTTCAGTGATCCTCCAATCGTATCTGATTGGGGCCAAGCCTTTCAAGTTTAGAAATACTTTGCACTTACTCTTTGTGGCCCAGGGATGCTCCATGGTAACATTCTCTGGCTCCTCACTCAGGTGTATATGATTCATTTTCTTTTTCTTTCTTTCTTTTTTTTTTTTTTTTTGTTTTTTGGTTTTTCAAGACAGGGTTTCTCTGTGTAGCTTTGCGCCTGTCCTGGAACTCGATTTGGAGACCAGGCTGGCCTTGAACTCACAGAGATCCGCCTACCTCTGCCTCCCAATGGGATTAAAGGCATGCACCACCACTGCCCGGCCGCATGATTCATTTTCTTAACTGTTCACCATAGCACATTCTTCTCTGGTAGGTGAAGTTCTTTTCTATCGTCTTATTTTTTAATTACAGCACTTCTATTAAATCCCAATTAAAGATAAGTTTATCTGTTTCTTTACCCTGTTCCTTAGGAGGCTGTAAGTTTCATGTTTTCTCCTCTGTTTGATCCAGTGATGAACTTGTATTGATTGAGATGGTGTCTTCTAAGCTTCGGTTCCATGGTTTATGATGTCAAATAATTGCTTGAAAGTGGCTATATTGAGAATATTTTTACATGCGTGCATGCATGTGTGTGTGTGTGTGTGTGTGTGTGTGTGTGTGTGTGTGTGTGTGTATGAAATGTGCCATTAGTACTAGTTGAAGGAGAGAATGGATTCACATATAAATTTTGAGCATACTTAATTATTCATGCTTTGTAGGGACATCCATGTCCCATGGTAGGTAATCGCTGAGGGCATCCACTGCCTTGTTTCACTTAAGTGGAGATAGGAACTCCTGACAGGAAGTGGCTCTCTCTCAGCTTTGGAGAAGATCCTGCCAGTCTGCAATGACACATTGTCAGCTTCATGCCTCAGCTCTTGAGGATGCTCCTTTTGCCTGTTCACTGCAGTGTACTGTGGAGTGGATGAAGGGCCTCTGGGCTGCTTCTCTTTTTACTAAAGAGCATGCATTTTTAATGAATAACCATAGCAATTTTTTTTGCACTGTGTCCAGATGAGTTCTATTCTTTTTCAGGAGTTATGCTGTCTCCCATTCAATTTATGATTTGTAAACATATCATCTTGTATACCCTTTAGCTATGACTGGTCATTATTGCTTCTTATGAATAACCTCCAGACCCTACAGTCTAATTTTGAAATCTGCAGGGGTAGAAGGCCCCAGAAACACTTGACAAAACTCATTTAACAGCCTCTTCAATCTCAGTTTCTTTAAGTGAGCAGTATTAAACCATAATACAACAGGCCCACTTGCAAACTACCAAGTGATTGTATGTGTGCCTGTTATCCTTATCAAAGACATTTACACTTTTAGCTTCTAACCGAACAGTTTTTTTTCCAGTTCCCTGCTGAAAGCACAAACTAAGAGAAAAGAGAAGGGAAATTGTATTTAGCAGCCACTGGTTCATACCAAACTTCCCAGTGGCATCAGGATCCAGAAGCACTGTCACACAGAGTGTCTCATCCTTTGAAGTTGGCCATGCCCTTCACAGGGTTCTGACCTGTAGTTTTCCTGCATCTTCCTCCCAGTCATAGAAAACATTCTTTCCTTGGGCAACTGGTTCTCTTTGAAGACAATTTACAGAGCTTCCTTTTAACCTGCTTTGCTATGGCTTCCAGTCATTGTCCTAGTGCTGACCCTACAGGGCTGCTCACCAAATTGGTTCCTTATTATTTGTGTCTGTAACATGGAGGCAGTGCAGATGTCCCCCCAGTTCCCTGCTTCTTCAGGGAATAGACGTCAGCGTAGACTGTGCACTCAGCCAGACATCACACCAAATAGTCCTTCAAATACTCTTTACTTTATTTGCTTTCTTCTGGACATGTGCCTGTTTTCCTGTGCCCCTTTTAGAACAACAGTGCTAGAGAGTGGTGGGACCCGCATCCCATGAGCGTAACCCATTTCAGCCTTTACAGCTCTGGAACCTGGGCTAAGAGATGTATTTTTAGTAGACATCTGCAATCGTCCCTTTAAAATGAGAAGAGATTAAGTGACATATTCACTTGTTGTCAGCGGTAAATGCAGGCTTGGAGGAATCACAGGGCAGATGAGTGCTCCCAGGGAAATAGGCTCCAAGTATGGCCACTTGGATGAAAACAAGAACGGCTAAACCTCCGACATCAGTCTGCCTCACATCTGCATCATGGTCATATGGTTCATTTGGTTTTAACTTTAGAGTTTACCTGCAAGCATATCAGCTAATTTGTGAGATGAATATTGATAAGTTGGTCCCAAAGAAATATAACCTAATTTTAGTATTCAAGTATGGATCCCTAGTATGTGCACGGTCTCCTTCATTTTTCTATCCTGACCTCATTCTCAAATTCTCACTTGGTCTCAACAAATGCTTACAGTGATAATAAATTAAACATGGTCTATGGAATGTTTTTATTTGAGCCATTAAAAGAAAAAAAAATCCTTGTAGAACTCTCTACTATGTGGGTCAAACGTTCTTTGCTTTTACTTTCCAGTGACTGACTTGGACTCTAGTAACTAATGCACAGCTAGATAGTTTTACATCACCCTGCTTTCCTGGCTCTCCTCCCCAACCCCCTTTTCTTTTTGACGCCCTCTAGCTCTTCCTGCCCACTGCTTGCTCAAGATAAGCACTGAGTTTTGTCTGCTCTCTACAAAGAAGAGGATGCTGTTTAGATAGAAAATGAATTTTTATGGTTACTCATCCGTGTGCCAATTGGGTGGCCTTGGTAAAAAGTACGATTGCTCCGAGCCTCGATTTGTTCATTGCTTAGCTTTGTTTTTGAACATGACCTAAGATCTGCCTGTGGGGACTCACACCTGTAAGCCTATCGCTATGGAAACCAAGACAGGCTTATTGCTCAAATTTGAAGTCTGCTTGGGTTACACAGACTGGGCTACGGTAGTATACATACTGTTCAAAGGACTGAGAACAGAACAGGAAGTGACAAAGAAGGCACTGGATGCCACAGGTTCTCAGGCTCCATTTCCACTCCGGGTTTCTCCGCACACCTAGACCACTGAAGAACGGCATTTCTTGTCAAGCCAGCTGGACTATCTAGAAAGCTTCCTCAAGTATCTTTTCCAAGTATCCCTGAATCTAAACTTTCCATTAAAATCAACCTATTACCCTGAAGCATGGGGTGCTCTGCATGGAATCCTGTCTACCCTTTACCTCTGTCTTCACTTGGCTGCTTAGAAGATTCAGAGAAAGACTTTCTTTTCTTCATTTTCTGTAATTTTTACTGTGATAACCTGTTTGTGTATTTGATAACAGAATTTCAAATTCCTTTATCTTTCTTTCTTTCTTTCTTTCTTTCTTTCTTTCTTTCTTTCTTTCTTTCTTTCTTCCCTTCCCTTCCCTCCCCTCCACTCCCTCCCCTCCCCTCCCCTCCACTCCCTCCCCTTCCCCTTCCTTCCTTCCTTCCTTCCTTCCTTCCTTCCTTCCTTCCTTCCTTCCTAACTTCCTTCCTTCCTTCCTTCCTTCCTTTTTAAGGCAAAGTTTCATGTAGCTTAGGCTGGCTTTGAATTCATTATGAGGCTGGCCTTGAACTTCTGATCCTCCTGTTTCTGCCTCTCAAATGCTGGGATTGTAGATATGCACTCCTACACTTGATTATTTCTGTAATAGTTTTTTATTGAAAAGTTATAATAATATAGTTTTGTATGGTTTATACCCATTGTCCTTATTAATGTCCTACATTATTCTGAGACATTTTTCACAATAAGGAATACATTTTGATATGTTATGATAAACTGAAATCTAAGCTTTATTTCTATCTTTCTCCCTTTTCATATCTTCCTTTCTCCTTCCTTCCCCCATTCTTTTAAATTAAATTTTCTTTCTATCTTTTGTTTTTAAAGCCGAGTCACCTAACACTTGTGATCCCCATGCCTTAGCCCACCAAGTTCTGCCACCATGGGCCACCATGCCTCTCTGATTCTTCATTTTAAGCCTACTGTTTTGACTTTTCAGCTGCAAAATACCACATTCCATTTAGTGTTCACATCCCTTTGTGTTCCTCTAGTCTTGTCTGTGACATTTTCTGTTTCCTTTTCATGGATGATGACCTTGACAGTTTTGAGGGGTGTGAACCGAGTTCTGTGTGCCAGTTGGTTGAGATTTGCTTTGTGTCTTTCTCACAGTGAGAAGTTACACCTTTTTGATAGAAAGTCACAAAGGTAAAGTGCCATCTTGGCCGATTATTCCAAGGATACATGGTAACGTCATGATTTATTACTGCTGGTGTTCTCTTTGGTGACCTGGCTGAGGAAGAAGTTAGTTGTGTTTTGGTAAATCCCCTCCCTCCTTTCCTCTCCATTTTGTTCTCATTCGAAGAAAGCTACCATACCGAGTCAATGGAAATTTGTTTGTTATTTACCTCATCGCCCAAGGTGGGTATCTCTGAGAGCTATTTGCTCTTCTCTACTGGTTATTCAGGGCACAGCATTCTTCCATTCCATTGCTCCAGCGTCCCCCAGGGCTTAGCCATCTTAATCCAGAGAGAACATGGAAGAGAATGTTTGCTTTTGAAAGCCTTGGCCTGAAAATGGCACATATCACTTCCACTCACATTCCATATGACACTCTTTCATCTGCCAAACCTAATTGCAAGGGAGGCTAGGACATATGGTCGAGCTGGGTGCCCAGGAAAAGGAGGAAATGGATTTGAGGGAAATGCTTCAGTATTTCCACTTCTCTTTAGAGCATAAAACGTAGCAAACTAACTCCTCCACCGCCATCCGATCATTTTGCCACCAGTTCACTAGAAAATAGAAAAAAATAGAATAAAATACTTATCAATCTAAAAGTTGTTTAAACCATAAAGAATCTAATAACATTTATTTAGATGTCTCATTAAATTTCACTATTTTGTTGCATTTACTCTTGATCAGTAAACACTTGTAGAACACACTCACTTGCATGTCAGCATTTGAAAACTTACACTCTATGTTCTATCTGTACCAGACTCTTTGGCAGAGTCTGCTTGCTGTGTTTTCTCTTTGGAATGCCTCTGTTTATCCTTTGGTTTTGTTATTTGTTTTGTCTTTTCAGATGAACTTCTATTCACAGGCTGTGGAGATGGCTCAGCCCCAGAGCCTGAGTAGAAAATGCTGAGTGTGGTAGCATGCATTCACAGTCTCAGCACTGGAGAGGTAGACACAGGTGGATTCCTGGAGCTCATAAGCTGGCCAACCTAGCCTGCTTAGCGGGGCCTGTGAGAGTCCATATCTCAAGAAGAGGTGGAGGCAGGTAGTGCCTGAGAAACAATACTTGAAGTTGTCCTGGCTGCTTCCTCACTACTGTCTGTCTATCTATCTATCTATCTATCTATCTATCTATCTATCTATCTATCTATCTATCTATCTCCTCCCCCCACATACTTCCATACATGTGAAAATACATTCACATACATGCACATGCATTCCTATGAATAGGAATACACACATACTTGGGGGGAGAGAATCTTGCTCATTCCTTATGTGGCAGTGGTATCTTTGTCTAATGTAGACAGAATTAGTCCTTGCTTCTGGGGGGCATCATGCCATGTTGCTTAACTCATTTAGTGGCCCCTCCCTTGACACTAGTATAATTTATGTTTCTTGCATTAGCCTAGCTGTTTCCTGAGGATAGCACAGGCGTTTCCCCCCAATCTCTTAGCAGAGACTAACAAAGAACATGTATGTTTTAAATATGAACAGGATGTTTTATATGCCAAACGTGGGATTAGGTAGTTAGCATTTCTTTCAAATATAGCAAGACGATCCCCTCCTCAACACAGGTCCCTCACTTTATTGGCTAGCCTCTCTGGAAGGCCTCCTTTTGGCAGGAGCCTAGAACGGCTGGTAGGGATTGAGAGAACAGAATGGGGCACTGTTCTACAGTTGGGCTTGCACTGGGCTCTGGGTATGCTCAGTACATGTGCTGGCCTCCTGGGAAATCTCTGTGGTGCAGGACATTTGTATCTCCAGATCATCATGTAATTAAGACTCAGATCCACATCTGACTCCTCACTGCTCTTGGCACAGGGAGGTGGTGTAAAGGTCTAGCGCTCATTACTCTGAACAAGACTTACCAACCTGAATTCCCAAAGTCCCAACAGGGGGATAACTTCACCATGACAAAAAACAGTGTCTAATTGCAGGTGCAGAAAGAGAAGCATGGGGAAAACAAACAATAATTTGCTGGCTTTAATGAGTAGGCTACCGTGCATCTCATTGCCAAAGAATACAGGACTTCTTAAAGTGACCCGAAGCTTGTCAGAAAGACACGGATTGTTGCTTTCTGTCTCTCCCAGCCCTCTCTTTGCATTGTTCCTTCATAAGTTCAATCAGTATTTTACCACAACAGACCCAGGAGGCATGGGGTCGGCCCTACGGCTTCCTTCATTTTCATAGTTGAAACTTTATGCACTAATTAGGATTTATAGATTTGTGTAGTTTTATAGCTCATACAGTCATCTACTTATTCATTTGAAGTTCTCAGTGGCTACAGTATGAGGAGAATTTAAAAAACAAAACAAAACAAAACAACAAAAAACAGATGAGAAGCTCAGCTGTTACATTGTTTGTTTGGCACACCAAGCAAGCTGGGGGTCTCAGAGAGGTTTTATAGGTATTTGTTATATGGCTGTGTGTTTCTTTGACATAGCCATGCTATGCATGTTGGATTCAGTGGGTCCATGGAGGACAAGCATTGAGGACAAATCCTGTTACCACTAACAGTAGAGGATTCTAATGTGACAAGAAGCAAGTCATAGAAGAGGCCTAAGGCACACTGAGTTTGACTTCCAGATTGTATTGACAGGGAAATTTAGATCTATAAATTAAAATCATTCCATTTAATTCAGGAGAATGTATTGTTATTAACCAGAATGCCTGGTTTCCAATTCACTTCTGTATTAACCACTTTTTGCTCAATTTTCTTAGTATATCTTTGTTTCTTAGGACACCTTTGATGCCATACACATTGCCATATATTCCCAATTATGGTCACCAAGTCACATAGTGGATTCCTGTTAGAACCTAACCTCATTGAAGTGTTCAGTTTACCTGACGTTTTCCCAGAGAGGGGGCAAAAAGTGAACTCCTAACTGGTATTGACTGAATAAACACAAAGGTTGAGGCAACAAATTCAGGAATGGTCCTTTCACAGACATCATTCTTCATCTTTAACTTCAGACGAGATCAGGCGTGTTCAGGGTTGTATCGCCGCCACAGACCAACTTTAACTTCAGTTACGACGTTTCCAGCCTCGCCTCAGTCTCCACCACCAGGGACTGTGTTCTCAGTTTTTCCTTCTGTTTTATGAAATAATTAGGGTTGTAAATATCCTAAGATAATTTTCATCCAGCACTAGAGATGAAAGGTTGGCAGTGCTGGATAAACCAGTCTGTTTCCATAGGCGCCACCGCAATGAAAATATGAAAATGAAAAATGATATTTGCATCAGCTGATATACAGAAATATAAATGTGCTGTACCAAGGAGTGTGATGACTTAATTATGTAAAATGTTTAAAAGTGAGGACCACTTATGGTTTAACTTTTTTTTAAAAGAAATGTTTGTTGCTTGAGGTTTTTGCTATTTCGCTTTGTACTAGAGAAGTGAGTTTGGCTGGGCCTGTCTGTGGTGAAGGGTTAGTAACTGTGAGGGTCTCATTCTCTCATAGTTTTGCTCTTATTTGTAGTTCTTTTTAGATGAACTTGACCAGAATTTCAAAATCTAGGCACTGCTGATAGATACTTGACATCCAGAAATGAGAAGCCTTCCAGATCCCAATTATGACAACACCAGGAGACTTAGAGTATTACTTTGTACTGGAGAAGTGAGCTTTGGTGGACTGTAACCACAGACTTGGGGGCATCTTTCCGGAAGGCACTGTGTGTAGAAGGAGAAAGAATTTATTTTTTAACATGTCTGGGGTTTCTTACTATAATTGGTTTTAATATTTACTTACACTTGACATACTATTTCAAAGTGTTATGGTTCTGACCCGAGGAAAAAGAACAGCATAGTTATGAAACAGAAACAACCCCATTGCAAATGCTAATTTCAATATTTATGACACAGGGCATTTATGCATTTACTTATAGGAGGTATTTCAACAACTTGCAAGTGTGCATTTTTAATAAACAAAATAAAAAAGGGAATAATTATTCCATCTTGTCTTGCAGAACCCCAGCTGAAAGGGATTGTGACGAGGTTGTTCAGCCAGCAGGGGTATTTCCTGCAGATGCATCCGGACGGGACCATTGACGGGACCAAGGACGAAAACAGCGACTATAGTAAGGAATGCCGGCTGCTTGCCATGCGGTGTGAATTGAATACGTGGTCCAGCCGTGCAGTGTGAATTGAATACGTGGTCCAGCCATGCAGTGTGAATTGAATACGTGGTCCAGCCATGCAGTGTGAATTGAATACGTGGTCCAGCCATGCAGTGTGAATTGAATACGTGGTCCAGCCATGCGGTGTGAATTGAATACGTGGTCCAGCCATGCAGTGTGAATTGAATACGTGGTCCAGCCATGCAGTGTGAATTGAATACGTGGTCCAGCAATGCAGTGTGAATTGAATACGTGGTCCAGCACAGCCACGGTGCTGTTCGGACTACTTGACGATTAGTGAGCTAGTATTCCCCCTTTATCCTTCGTGCAGCATTATATCTTATTCTCTACAGAAAATAAAGCACTATATCAGAGGAACTATGTGTTCAATGAGAAGGTATGATGCTTGAAAGATTCCAGTAGTCATTAGATGAAAATGTCTTCTCAATGGTTTCTTTTTGGCCAGGGAGCTAAACACTCATTGAAATAATATAGACCTTCCAGCATAAGGTAATATTTAAATCTTGGACCCAAGTGATGAACAAATTTTAATTCTCAGAGTACATTGTTTGGTGGAAAATGTTACTTCTACAGGCAAGCCCTGAACATGTATGTATATGTTCTTTCATTTTGGTTAAGGACAAAATTTGAATATCATCATGATGAATAATAGTATATATAGTAGGAATAAGTTAATAAAGACTGGTAGCTCTAACATGGACTTTAAAAACCTCCTTGAAATAAAAGGTGCAAATATTAAAGATTAGTTTTTTAAAAAAAATTTCCCAGAAATGGTTGTTAAGCATTAGAGTTGACATGTTCAAGAAGGAAATACAGTTCATCAAGACACGAAAGAATGTAATTGTACTTTGGAAACAGCTCATACACATGCTTCAGAAGTGAGAATAACTGCTCTCCTAATTTTCAAGTTCTCCACCATCATACAAGGTGTCTCTGGGTAAATTCCTAATGCTACAGTTGCTCAGGGTGCCGAATTGTTTTTATAATTTTGTCCATGTTTATTGACAGATCTGCAGTGTCAGACGTACGGGAATGAACCCGGCCAGGGTGGTGGGTGCATGAGTATAATTGAGCTTTAAAGAGGAAGTAGGAAAGACAAAAGTTCAGCCTTATTTTAGGCTTTCTACGGCTTTTAAGGGCAGCCTGAGCTACATGAGGTTTTGCCTCAAAAAAAAAAAAAAAAAAAAAAAAAAAGAAAAGGAAACAATTGGAGACTCAGAGTAAATGTCCACCAAATACCCATGCAGTGGTTTGTGATGCTGATGAAAGTGAGTTTTGTCAGAGTGAAAACCCCTCACGCTTCAAAAGGTAATTTAGGAAACCAGATATTTTGTGGTGCTGTAACTCTTAAATTAACAATAGCGTTTGAGGCAAGATTTAAAATTCTTAAAGTACTGAGACTTTCTTGTCCACCCCTTTTGAATTTTCTTTGTTTACTTAATACTGTACATCACAAAATATGAATTACAATCAAGAAAAGATCTTGGTATGAAGAATCCCATTCCACTTTTCTCTCAGTTTGTGGCCAAGTAGTTGATTGCTTTATTGTGGCTTGCACTGTTAATTTGTGTTTCTATGAATGCATTCCCTAAGTGGTTCAAGTTTTCAATTCAGGCGAGAAGAATGGAGAGCCCATACTCCCCGTATATGACTGTCGTCCATTGCATCTGCACTTGAATTTCTGATTAGGAGGGCCACACTTAGAAACTGGAGCAGAGGACTGCATAGCTGTGTCACTCGTGTTAATTGTGAGCTATCACTGGACCTCAGTTTCATGTTTCACACGGGAAGTGACTGGAGAGAATAACGGTAGAAGCGTTTTTCTGTGTGCACCACCCATAGTGCATTTTGTAAATGGAAAAACTAGCAGCGCCATTTATGCCACTCATCTTGAGGCCCTGGCGACATTTTGTTAGAAGGGGTGACAAGACAGAGAGGGGTAGAGGAGTACTTCAAAACATTGTCTTCTGGATGTGAAGACCATGCAAACATGAACACATAGCAGCCATGACCACAAGAGGGACACACCCAAAGGACATCAAAGTAAGAGGGGGACCAGTTTGGAAGACAATGGGGGTCAGAAGGAGAAGAAGGGGGATACTTCATTGTATACAAGAACAAAAGCATCCAAAAATGTTTAAATAAATAATTATAAACTGATGAAGACTCAGTCTCTAAAACAAGCCAAATTGCCATTCTCTGTTCTACAGGATGCTGCCCAAACCCAGGCAGCTGTGTAACACTTTCTACCCAGAGGAGAGTGGGTCACAAAGAGTGTGGGGTCCAAGCACACAAATCCTTCACTGTTGCCAGAAAATAACTGGAAGTGATTTACTATGAGGCTAGGTCCATCCCATGCCTGAATCCATGCCTATCTACAAATTCATACATGTATGCACATATCCTTCAAGCATACAGCAAAAACACGTAGCACCAGAATGCCTGATACATGTGCAACACACACATTGAGGATAACCAATAATATGTTCTATCAAATGTTTATAGAACTGGTTCAAATTCAGAAATTCATATCATTGTTTGTAAGTTAAGATGATCTACTATGAATACTTTTGATAAATTATTATCAAAATAACTTAGGTGTGTAAAATCTAGAGATTAATATAAGTTCATTTGGATATCAGTATAAAAGCTAATTTGAAATTTCATTACATTTGTTGTATCTTTTCTTCAGGAAAAAATTCTGCTTCCCTTGGTTATCAGGCATAATAACTTCCCCAAATTTGACTTCACTTATTTAAAAAATGATCTGCTATAGTCATACATTGGGTTTTGAATGAGTGGATTTATTCAGCATATAGAAATCTGGAAAAGTAAAAGAAAAAATAGCAAGTGATATAGAGATAGTTATGTAGATAGATGAAAACATATATACATATAGATATGTAGCAAAATACCACCAAAACATCCAGCAAGAATCAACTGGGAAGGCCTCACTGGGGTAGTCAGTTTGGGTTCTAGGAAGAGTAAGTCTATGGCATAGAAGAGGGTCACCTTGGGTGAGACTTCCAAATGAAAGAGGGAAAAAAAAGTAGGGAGGGATACATGTTGGTGAGTGGTGATATGGGAGTAGTTGGGGAGAGAAATTGGGGTTAGAGTTAACATATTTCTTTGTCTACCTCTGTGAGATTCTCAATAATAAAGAAGAAAGTAAGAAAAAAAGCCACTAATAAGAACAAATAATAACAAATAGAAGCAGAGAGAGGTGACATCATCAAATCAGTAGCCCACAATATCCAACAGAAATTGGGAAGTCAAACCAGTAAACTTGAGTTCTGGATTGAGTTTTCACTCCTTAGATGGACTGCCCAAGAGTGAATTGGTTTTCCTTACAATATGGGCCAAACAATAGTAACCTCTGTTGGAGATGGTTCACCTTCTAGCTCTTCTCAAGAGGACACATGCTCACACTCTTGGATGGCCTTGTTCTTTCTCCTCCCTCTCAGAGTTAGGAGGGGGCAGCTTATTCCAGCAAGGGGACTTGCAGGACACTTTGAGATCAACATGCTTGGGCTCTGAGCTTGGGAAACAATCTCCTGTCTAGAGGCAAACAACACATGACAGTTTACCAACATAATGCACATCACATGTACGGTTTTAAAAAAAACCTTTTCTGTTTATATGCTTAAAACACTCTTCATATTTTTGGGATATATTGAGCTTTTTTTATAAGTCAGAAATTATCATGTACATGTTACATTCTATCATCAATTTTATTATGGTTATGAGGTTTGTATAGGTAATACACTTACTTGCTTTATCTAAGTCATGTGTGTATTAAGGATGCTCCATAATGCCATGGTGTGGATCATGCCTTAAACACATTGGACTTTGGATGCTATTTTAGACCTAAAGTAGTACTCATTTTATTCTTACTTTTAAGTTCTGTTGCCATGTAGCATATATGTTTTGTAATCTCTCTCTCTCTCTCTCTCTCTCTCTCTCTCTCTCTCTCTCTCATTCACCAGAAGGTAAGCTCCTATGTGAAGAAGTTTGTTTTGATCTTTTATTGTATTTACAATGATCTATCATGCATAGTAGACATTTTCTAGGAACTGGATAGTTGGATGGGTCTTCTTGTAAACAGGTTTTCCAGTAGTTGGCTAAGTACTTCCCACCTACATAATGTTTACCTTTACTTGTTTAAAATTTTATTTTATTATTTTGTGTGTATGGGTGTTTTGCCTGCATGTATGTCTGTGAACCACATGTGTGCAATGTCCCCAGAAGCCAAACAAAGGTGGTGAATTCCTTGGGAGTGGAGTTACAGATAACTGTGAGCACTATTCGTGGGCTGGGGATGAAATCCAGATCTTTTGGAAGAGCAGCCAGCACTCTTAACCACTGAGCCATCGCTACCTTTGGTTTTTTAAATAATTCTGGGCTTTAGAAAAATTAGAGTAGTATAGCAAACACCTTTTTTACTCACTGAGTTTTCTCTAATACCATTGTTTCACAGAACAGCAGAACAATGATCAAAACGCAGAAAATAGACACGCTTAAAATGCTATATACTGGGTTACAACATTTGTACATCAATTAATGAACTTTCTCCTGACCCTTTCCTACCATGTATATTAATAAAAAAATTTTAAAAGGAATAATAATTTTATATTTTTTCTGTCAGTGGAGATGAAAAAGGATAAACTCTGCCAGAAAGATATTTAAATTCTTCTCATATTTTTAATAGAAAAATTATAAGCCTTTAAGTTGTTAACATGCCTTTTCTTTCTCCACTCTGTGTGGGTGGGGAGTAAAAGCAGTTTATTGTTTGAGAGGGGGAAAAAAAAACCCTCTTGTTACTATAAGCATCTGCCAGAAATGTTTTGTTTGGTTCATTAGGTCCAAACCAACTTTACCATGGCATCTTCAGAGAACTGATAGACACCTGCTCTTTTGTTCATGAAGAAAAGACTAATTATATGTAATTGAGTACAAAGCAAATGGTTATTTCTGCTATGGCAGATAAGAATCGCTACAAATGTAATGTTAACAAAAAATGCAGGACTGTGTTGGAACACTGCTATAAAAAAAGACAATTGCAGCTTGGAGGGTATTAATAGGAATATTTTACATAAAATTTACTGTCTCATTATTCTGTTCTATATGTTATCATAGGAGATGTATTTGAAGAGGTTAAAAATGCTGGAAAGAAAATGATGATGATATTGTAACTAAATACATTGTTCTTATTTTGCTGGGAAAAAAAAAAAAAAAACATGATGTGCCCTCTGCCTGTGCAAAGGGGCTGCATGCTAAGTTAATGCCATTGTCAGACTGGTGAGTGGGATCCATGCTGTACCCACCTGGAGAGAGGGTCAGGGAAAGCCCCTTGGTGTAGCATGGAGAAGCCAAAGATCTGAGTAGTCTTGGAGTGAGGTGGCCTCTGGAGTCTCCTTCAGCCCTTTCTTCTCAGCATTATTTTAAGAAGGAAATAAAAGCACATGGGGCAGAATTACAGAGGCAGAGGAGAGTTTACAGCTGAGAAACCATGTGGGGAATAGTAGTGGTAGCCCCGTACCTAGCAGCCCTTGCTGTGTGGTTGGAGGTGGGTTATAAACCCATTCACAGGCATAATCATACAAGGCCCCAGTGATGGGATGGATGAAGATAAAAGCCAACCCACTCCGGACTCATGTCTGCCCACAGCCAAGACAAGGATGCAGTGGAAGTTCCCGATTGGCCACTTTACAGTCCTGGCTGGCGAGTGTCACTGCTACCTCATCCAACAAAGCTTTCTGGATAAGACTTATTAAGACAAATAATACATCACTCCCATCCCAACCTCCACTTTGGAGCATCCAGGGAGAGGGAAACCCAGTTCTCCGAGTCCTTCTCAAATCACCTACAACAGTCAAACTCTAGTCTGTTTATTCCTCTGTCTTCTTAGTCAGACTCTGACGTTCTGCCATGGTGCACATCTTTGTGCTTGTTGTGGTGTCATTACCCCCAATTTTGTTCAGACATGGATGTGTTTCCGATATTCCTTGAAGGGAAGGCATTGACATCACCAAAGAGGTTTCTTTCCCGGCCACCCTTCCCCACCTGGTCACATTCTAGGTACTTTTTTTTCCTGCTATGTTCTCTCTGGCTGTTCCTCGTTTGCTTTCCTGTTCACTCCCCAACTTATCTTTTAAATTCATAAAGTGTATTTGGCAGATTTTTTTCATATTAATACAAATTTAATTAGAGTGCTTTAGACACATTACTTGTGGGCTAAAGAGTTGGCCCTGTGGGTAAAACATTTGCCGTGAAAGCTGGAAGACCTGTGTTTCCATCCTCAGAACCCGTATGCAAGTGGGAAGCAGCAGTGTGAGCAGATGTCTGTAATGCTGGCTAGCCTTACATGACTAACTAACTGGGGCTACATACTGAGTCTCAACACACAACAGATGTGTGTGTGTGTGTGTGTGTGTGTGTGTGTGTGTGTGTGTGTGTATGTGTGTGTGTTGGCCACTTTAAGTCATAAACTTTATTTTTTATTTTTTGTTGAGTTAGGTCGAATACTCCTTTATATGTCATATGAACCTTGTATCACTTCTGCAGAAAAATATTCATCACTTGTATGCTATGTAAATTCAATCTACATAATGTCATCTTTGTTGTTTTGCACAACGTTTTTGCCAAATTTGTTGTCTTTGCACATTTTTGTATTGCCTTTCAATTCTACTCTATTTTAAATGTTTTTTTTTTCTCTTTCTTTCCCATTTTCCTTTTAAAACTACTCATTCCTGCTAAGCTTAGTGGCACAGGCCTATACTGGAAACTACTCATTCCTGCTAAGCTTAGTGGCACAGGCCTATACTGGAAAGCTGAGGCAGAAGGGTCACAATTTTAGGGTCTCTCTGAACTAAGTTTAAGACCAACCTGGGCAATTCAGTGAAACCCTGTTTACAAACCTGAAGCCAGAAGAAAGGGCGATCTTGAAGCAGTTGTTTAGCATATGGGAGGCCCTAGGTTCAGTCCTCAGTGACACTCACACACACACTCACACACACACACACACACACACACACACACTCATATGCATTCACACTCATACACACACATACACAGGCACACATACTCAACTCACTCATATAAATCCTACTCATTCCTAGACTGAAAAATTCTATCTCTTGTTTGTTTTAGTAATGAATGTTTCATTTTTAAAAAATGGCTAACATAATTAATTTGGATCCCTTAATTCTAAGTTTTTAATATTGCATATTCTTGCCAATCATAAATACAATTATACTTTATTTGATCTCATAAAATATTAACTTCATTATGACTTTAAGATTAAAAGAAATGTATTTCAGAATGGCCTATATCTGATTTTTAGAAATCTAATTGTAAATGTAAAATGTTAGTCATCCAGTTAGGTTTTCTATACAATACCAAGCATATGATGTTTTGATACCACTAGTCACAAGCATATAGACACAGCCAAAGGCTCATCCTGTTCTGAACAGAAACAAGAACCAAATGGTTGCTTGGGGAAAATTGTCAAGGGAATCATGTATCTAGTGTACAAGGACACACAGATGCCTCCAAAAGCTATGAAGACATCTACTCGCTCTAATGATGGGTCTTTTGGGCCCATCCTTTCTGCCCTTTCACCTGCTTGAGCACATTTGTTAGAGTTCTTGACAGAAAAGTTGTGGCATATCTAATTTTGCTTTCGAAAGTCACCTGTATTTTAAGACTATGTCATTATTTCTTGTGAAATTATTCCTGTAGGTTGAGTTGAAAGAAAAGGAAGTGGATGCATTATCCTGCGGGTATCCCCAAGCAAAGCTTTTATCCCGCCAAGCAGCACTTTGGCACATACAGGGCTGTCACTCCTCATGCTATTTCTACTCAGTAGCACAATTAGCCGTCACACTTAACGTGTGAATTCATTTATTCCATTGGATATATATATATATATATATATATATATATATATATATATATATATATATATATATATATATATATATATTTTAGAAAGGAAACAACTTTGCAGTGTGATTTGGAGACTAGGAAGATAGCTCTGGTGTTTACTAGAAATGCATATTTTGTAGTTTACGACATTGCCTCCAAATAAGATTTGTGGAAAGCTTTAACCAGACCCATTGATTTCCTTGGATAGTTTAGCAGCTGACACACATCACAAGGACTAACTTGCTTGACTCCTTTAACCGGCCGGGGTTTGTCACTTTTTTCTTGATAGGATATTTCTTTCTGATGGGGAGATTCTTGCTCCAATGTGACTGCTTGTTCAGAAGAGGAACACACGAGACGGTTGAAATTGTGCTCTTGCCAAATTGCTCTCCCACTGTTGATAATGCATTTAGAGGTGGGACACATTGGTTTAGAATCTTTTTAAAACTACATAACTAAGTGGATTCTTAAAAGCTGGTGAGGACTAAATTTGCCTTTAGTGTTTTCTTGGCTCCATGGGGTAACTAATGTTTGGCCTTGGGTCAGTCACATAAACTTTCTCCCATTTTTATGAGCTCAGGTTGTACCAGGTGAGAGGGACATATAACCTCACAAACCCCTGCTGCTTCCTTTCGTTCCTTTTTTGTGCAGAAATCAATGTGTGCTCAGTAAATCTTTTTTTTATTGCATCCCTTTCTTTCTCTGAGAGGTATATTGTGAGCAGATATGAGGTTATTAATTTGCAAATCACTGCATCTTATTGTTGAGATGTGGGTAAAGAACCAAAGAGTCTCCTGTATGTTCATTTCCATCCATGATCTGGGTTTAACATGACTGTGTGTCTTGCGGCCAGTAATTTAAACTTCTCTGTGTCTTTAATTCATCCTTTGATTAAATGAGAATATACCAGCCTTTAGATATCAGATATTTTTGCATCAATTAAATGGTGACAATTTACAAAAAGTGTTTTCAACAGTACTGAGAACACAGTAGTTCTTAATAAAGCTCATTCATTATTGTTAACTTGTCATTAAAGTTAGAGAGCCTGTTTTATTTGCTGGAATTTTCTTTTTTTTTGAGGGAGGAGCTTGCAAGCAGCTCATAGACAGTAGCTGTTTAGCCGAAGTAGAATTCTTCACAGCAGCTGCTGTTATTCAAAACAGTTTGATGTGTTTACACTGGAGGATATTGAAATAATTAAGTAAAATAGTTCAGAAGACGTGGAGTCCTCTCACCTGCATCATCATGTGGTGATTTTGTAGAAACGTATCTTCCAGCTCAACTCTAGACAGATATGTAAGCAAATGTAAATTAGAGAAATGATGAATGACTTAATAGTGTAAACAAACCTATGTACTACATAGTGTTATGCTTTTGAGTTTTTACATACACTGTTTCTATCTTCTTGGAACACAGTAAATCTTATTCACCTGGTATGATGGTTAATATCACCTATGAGAAAGTATCTAGAACTACCCAGGAGACGGGACTCTGGCCAAACATATGGGGAATTAACTTGATTTTGTTAATTGAAGTAATAAGACCCACCCACTGTGGGTGGAGCCATTCCCTTGGCTAGGCTCCTAGACTATAAATGGAGAAAAGAAACTGAGCAGCAGCTTGTGTTCAGCCCTTGATGCTTCCTGACTATGCATGTGATATGACCAGCTGCTCTGGGAGCTTTGATCTCCCCATTATGATGGACCCTGAAACTGTATTGGAATAAACCATTTCTTCTTTAAATTTCTTTGGTCAAGGCATTTTGTCACAGCAACATTAAAGTAACTTAAGCACCCGATGATGAGTCAGCCTAGTCACACCAGAATCTCTCACAATCTTTATACTGTCTATGGTATGTGCTGCGCCAACTCTATGCATGCTCAGCCACTGCTCTCTGCCACAAATAATCCCTTTATCTGCTACGTGTGTGAGCCCTATATGCCTACTTATAGCTGCAAATATCACATTACACTCAAGGGTTAGCTGCATCTGTGCTTCCCTGTTCGAGTACGACTTAATTATTTGCTCTTCTAGCAAGCAATGAACATGTTCCAAGCTCCCAAACTGCAGGGACACATTTTTTTTTTCCTTGACTTACTTCAAATGAAAGCCATTGGACAGATTTCAGCAATGGACACATATACTTTTCCTTATTCTTCTTCCATCTGCTTAAGGCCCCGAGAGCTCAAGTTCAGGATAGCTGCAGCTCTCTGTCAACGGCTTTGAAAAATAACTGAGGACAAAAAGTAAAGGATCAGCTCATATCTGTTCAACATCACCCATTGAAAGATAGAACAGCTTGAATGAATCCAGGGCCAGGTCACTTGGTTTCCACCCTGCTGAATCTTTAACATTTTCTTCTCTGTGAAGTGATGTGTTTATAAAAGACAGGCTTATAACAGAAACTTTTCAAGTTTATAAGTTGACAGTGACTATTTCTTAACTTCTGAAAGACTATATAAATTGGCAAAGGTGTAAGATCCAGCAGTGGAGTAGGTTTTGTACTGATTTTAAAAACAGCGATGAAATTCCCTTCTACGTTCAATAAGTACACAAACCTGAACCAGCCTCATCTTGTCTTTGACATTTGCAGTTGTTTGGGATCCTTTTATCCAAGGTTTTTCCATCATCCTCCTTGGCCAGCGACCTAGTCAAGGCATACTATAAGATAAACTCACTGGTCTGTTCAATTATTTTTTTTTCTTCACTGTTATGCATCACTAAGAGAAAAGCTGAAATTTGACTGGTAAGATTTGATATAAGTTAACCTCCTGACTTCAGGCTTCTTTGCCTCTGTTCTCAGTCCTTCTTCTGTTCCTCAAAAACATCAGCTCTGTTCCACCTGAGGACACTAGAATAGGTGCCTTCTCACTCAACACCCTTCTCTCTAATCTGTGAATTTTACTCTTTTCTCTTTCTGATTTATCTAGATAGATTATAATCTCTGTGATTAACAGTCTCCTTTGGATACCTGAATTCTTTTTCGTTTTCTAGAACTCCTTATTCAATAAACTGACTTTATTGTCTATGGCTACTACCAAATCATTTCCCATACAGACCGCATGTTCTTCTCAGTCCATTCTTGCCTAGGAAGTTTCTTTCACTGTATGACATCACTTAAAGCAAGACTGTTGGTCTTTGGTTTTGACAATAACCCTTTGTGGTTTCTTTAACTGTAAAGTCCGCTTTCCCTTCTGAACAAACTGTATCTCTTATTTATACAGTTGCAGCTGATGCATTTACTGTGTGTGCAGCCTGCTGACTACCCCGGGGGATATAGGCTGGGTCCTCTCTCTATATAAATATATCTTGGTAGTTAGTATGGATCTGCTATGTGTTTAATTCATGGCAGTGGAGTTTATGGTAAGTGGCTAGTTAATTGTTTATTCATAGTCACCAACAAAATAAAGGAATAGGAACAAATGCTGACTGCATACTGTGGACTGGTGTTTTCAGAGCCTATTGCCATGAAATTTAAAGGAGCAATTATATATCTTCAATGAGGGGGTCAGGAAAATAAATGGCTATGTGACAAACATGATTTCATTAATCTTTTTACATTTATTTATCTTATGTATGTTTGTCGGTGAATATGCACATGCCATAAAGCACATGTAGACATTAAAGGATTCCTTTTGGGGGGAGTTGATTTTCTACTTCTACTATGTGGTCTCCAGAGAGTGACCTCACCCACTAAGCCAGCTTCCAGGTTACAAGAACTATGCACATGCCATAAAGCACATGTAGACATTAAAGGATTCCTTTTGGGGGGAGTTGATTTTCTACTTCTACTATGTGGTCTCCAGAGAGTGACCTCACCCACTAAGCCAGCTTCCAGGTTACAAGAACTATTATTATTATTTTTTAACCCGTAAATTTGGGATCTATCTACTATAGTAGCTAATGTTTGCTAAGCATCTTCTAAGTGTTTAGTACTTGTGTGAAACTTTTTATCAACTTTTGCTTGTATCTTAGACAAACATAAGGACAGGAACTGCAACTCTTCCTACTTTGAGTAAAGAGAGGCACAGGAAAATTCAATAATTACCCTGTGGCTATACTGGTATTAAATAATAGGCGTAGGATTTGAACTCAGAGAGTTTAACTCCAGAGTCTTTGACCTAGTCTACACTGTAGCTCCTGGGTTTCTTTCCTGGTGAATATCCTTCCATTTGTAGGAAACACTTCATTACATTGTTGTGTCTGCATCCCCCTGACAGCACTTACCAAACACTAAGAAAGGACTGTAACTGACTGATAAATATTATGATGCTTTCTTTTTTAGACAGAGTAAACATTGAACTTGAGGATTTTTCCAACAAATTTATTTGTTGCTTGAAAGTAGTAAACCATTATAATTTTAAAGACACTAGATCTGTTTTCCTATTTCATATATCAGATTTGGGAAGTTTGACGTGGGTGGGGTGTGTGTGTGTGTGTGTGTGTGTGTGTGTGTACATTTTCGCATGTTTTCTAGCATCCCATATACAGTGGTACTGAGCAGGCATTCAGCCAAGAGCTAGTGCGGTTGCTCTTCCTAAACTGCTTCCTCTGACAGTGAGCTGGAACATGGAGCACCTATGTATGTGGCCTGCTGTCTGCACAGCAATATTAAACCTGCTCCATAGTATTTCGGTGGAATCTTTCAAACTATTATGCAGAGCTTCTTCCTGCTGCCTCTTCTTTAGGAATCATGGAAGCCATTACTCTTAACTGTTTCTCCCATATGCCCTCAGGCTCATTTTCCATACTCCAGACACAGCACTGGAGAAAACCCACAGGACCTCAGTGGATACCTGAATAGTCATACAAATCTCCCCATTTACCAGTTGTATGAACTTGGAAAGATTAGCACCTTGAAGCCAACGTTTCTGCTTGTGTGTGTGTGTGTGGGGGGAGATATTGACATTAATAGCAAATTTATGATGTTCCCACTCAGGGAGGGAAGTGGCCTAGGTTCCTCCTGTTTAGAGAAATAGAGGAGTTGAGCACAGCCTTGAGTAATTGTGTACAAAGCCATTCATCATTCTCTAGGCCTTAGAATTAACCTTTTCATCTTTGTGAAAATCAATTGAAGTTTAATTTAATTGGGCATTGCGCAGCTTTTCTTGGGAAAATGTTAACAAATGCCTGTTCATCGTTGATAGGATACCAAATGAGAAGCCAGGTATTTCATCTAATGCTAGCTTGTTGAACTAAAGAATTTATTGTGGTTTCTCACAGGCACATAAGTCAGGGGTTGCTTACAGGAGGATGGGCCAGGGATTTACTCAGAGGGGGGCAGCAGTGATTCAAAGACAGCTGCACCATCAATGAGCCCAACTTCAGCAATTGTTCACTGCTTGCATAACTTTGTGACACAAGCTTGTCAATCTGTGACTTCCTGGGCTTCTTGGGTCTTACAGGTTTCAGAGGTTTCCTGAACTGCATACCAGTTTATAGCTTCTTGAGTCATGTGGGCCTTCCTTCTCCAGGAGTGAATGGTTTAGTTCAGAGGAAATGGATAAACAATGGAATTTGGAACTCCATTGCAAAGGGGGTGAGGTTGGGGGTGGGTGGGGGGTGGAGGGGTGGGGATTCTACTTTGGGGAGGTTGGAACTTTCACTTCTTGGTCCTTGGTGACAGATCATTTGGACAGGGAAATACCACCATTTCCTGTGCAAAAGAACATAGCTCCTGTCCTGTCATGTATTCTAATGCTCTTGAACAATGCTATCACAGAATCATCTAGAAGAAAAGATCAGAACCTCTAATGTTAGAACTTTGGAATGAATGTTCCCCAGAAATAACCTAGATTATGGATTTAGGCAGGAAACAGAGTTAATAGAGTATTTACACAGCCATGAAGGTAGCCCTGGGCTTGGTCCCTGGCATCACATAGAAAAGGGTTTGGTGGTACACACCAATAATCTCTGCAATTTGTAAGTGGAGGGAAGAGGATCAGAAATCCAAGGTCATCTAACTACTTAATGAGTTTGAGATACATCTCAAATAAAGTGCGGTTATGTTTAGGAACAGTAACTCATTCTTCATCGTGTTTTTACATTAAGGCTGGAAGATGACACTGCTTAATCTATCCCAAAGTTTCTGATCAGAAAGTTGGGGCCAGGTCTGGGGTGGTGGTGGTGGTGGTGGTGGTGGTGCTCACATCTATACTAGGTTCACCCTCTGATTCTGATTAGAAGGTTGAGTCCAGGCTTGGGATTGTCTCTTCTATAGCAAGTTGACACTCTGCCGTGGGCAGGCACTGCTCCGGCCTCCACTGTATAATTTCAGCTACAAAGGGATCTGGATGGGGCCACACAAGCCTTTCCACAAAGCTCCAGTGGATGTAGATGATATCCAGTGAGCATGTCAGGGTGTTGGCCCAGTGGCTGGTAAAGTTTGGAAAGCATCAATATTCCCAGAGAGCTTGCTCAAACCTTGGTCTCTTGGATACAAGATTGATTTTCAGCATTTCTGCATAATAAAATCATCGGCAGAATTAAAGAGTATTGATTTTTCCTGTCACAGAGATTTTTATTTAATTGATATGGCTGTGACCTAGGCATCAGAATTAAAAAATTAAAAAATCCCCCTAGAATGCTGTGATATATAGCAGTTTGTGAATCAATGAGCTAAACTTCTCTTTTGGGATTTCACTTCTGAGGTTTGTGTTCCAAATTTGCATTATTTTATTGTGCAACTTTATCTAAAAGTTTTAATTAAAGTACAGAGATATCATTGCATTATCTCCTGGAATATTTTTTCAATATTTTATTTTTAAAGTAGAGTATGAAGCTGGAAATGATGGCCTGTAGAGCATCATATGTTTCCTGCTGGCTCCACTCAAGTCCCACAACATTCATTTTGCCTGGCTTTGACACCTTCCTCTGGTGCTATTTCAGGCATCTACCACACAGTGATTGATGATTACCATGGCTGTCATCTGGACACCCCACTTTCATGCATACCAACATGCCGAGTACTAAAAGCCTTCTGGTTATGGAGCTACAAAAAGGAAGTCAATATGATTCCTTCCATTTCTCTGAGCAGTAGAGGAGGTGGTACCTTCATGTAAAAACAAAACTTGATATAAGATGCCTCTGGTATCATGAAGTGATCAGAAGAATCTCGAGATTTCAAAGATCAGAGATCCCCCAAAGCCATGTACTCAGTGGAGGTTAGTTTTAAATTGAATCTTGAAGAATAGGAACAGGACACACAAGCTAAGATTAGAAGAATTGAGTTTCAGATAAGGAAGCAGGCAATCAGGAGAAAGCTCCTGCCAGGTTGGAGAAAAATGAGTTGAGTAGTTTGGAAGGAGATTGTGTGGAGGAGTTGCTGGGCCATGTTTCAGAGTGTCTCAGATTACATTTAAAGGAGTGGAAAGTTGCTGAGGTGGGAAACAGAGAGTCAGTGAAAGCTACTCAGTAATTGCAGACCAGTGGGGGCAGAATGCAATTCATTGGGAACATTCTAACTAGCCTTTAGAGAAGAGATGAGTCAAAGCCGAGTATTTATGTAAAGAATTAGTAAGGAAGAAATTTGCATTTTATTTTTAGATCCCTTTTAATCTGTCCATTTATAAAAAGTCTTACCACATTGTATTTATTTCTATGGACACTCCTAATAATGTTAGAGTGAGGCAGGCATAAATTTATGTATGATAGCTGATGTTAATGAGGCTCACAGTCTAGGTCTAGTATTCTAAACTGGTTGACTCAAGTTGTCTTGTACTTTCTCTGTGTTATTGGATCTGAGAATTTATGGGTTCATATTTTATCACTGGAATATTTCAGGTCCCTAGAAAATTCTGTATGAGGCTTCCAATTGTGCTCACCATTAGTCTGTTTTTCTCATTGTCTTTACAAATACTTAGATTCTAATTACTTCACTCACCTCTTATTTACGAACAACACAGTATCATCTTGTAGCTGCCAGGACTTAGGTTTCATCTCAGGGCATTTGTTGGCTGACTTTATGATCCTGGGAAAACCATATTTTTGCATTTTGATTTACTCGTCTGTAAATATAACCCCATAAAACACACATGGATTTTTTTCTTAAATATTTCAACCTAACTACTGCAGTGACAAAGGTCATACCTGTCTCTTTCCACTACTGTGTTACAAAGTACCTTGCTCAGTGTCTGGAATACGCACACTGCATTAGCGACTAAGATTAACAGGAAATAATATCAATAGCAGCTGCCGCACTGAGTGGCAGATTTGTGGGAGATGTAATTGTAAAAGTTCTACAGCGTCCAAAGATTTCCTGGATGCTTTGCCCTGCCCATTGATCTTGTGGACTGACACCTGTACTGTTCATTGAATTCTCCAAACTGGCTCAGAGACACATCTTCTGTAGAAGACAAATTGGCTACAGAGGATGAGTGATGACAGGCATTTGCTTCCATTATCGGTAGTGATGTGCTTCATTTTTCATTCTAAAGGGAAAAAAAAGACTCAGGTTGAATTGACTTGTTAATTATGCAGGGCTTTTTCACCATCTCTGAGGTATCATGGAGAGGGTGATATGGTAATCTCATCATTAAAAACCAAAGGCAGGCCCTCTCTTGGAGCTCATGTGTACATATTTGCTAGCTTTTGTCAAAGCAGGAGATCACCATGTCGCTTGTTTTCACCAGGCTGGAAATCCACAATCTGTGCTGTCAGGCAGTGCTTAGAAGAAAAATCTCTGTCTCTAAGCCCCAGACCACTAATCAGTTCCATAAGTCAACAGATTCAGCGGAGAGACTAAATCAGCCAGTGAGATTATTTGGCCAGTTGTTTATAAAGCAGGGCACTGGACTGAATGCATTCAGTCAGCACACTGGGAAGTAAATGTTGACTCCACAGTCTTATGTACAGTTTTATTTAAAGTATATATTGTTTGTGCTTCCTGGATCTGCATTTGTATAAGGTGAAATGCACAGCTTCTCTGTAGTCCCACAATATTTTAAGAAATCCAAGTTAAAATGTGGGGCAGCAATCATCCAGTGGGGAAGCATCAACCACCTCCAAAGCTCCAGATTTAGAGATGGAACAACAACAAACCAAGTAGCAACACTTTGTGTTTTACCGTGATAGCCCAAGGTCCGGTTTGTTTCTATTTTATTATTTTAATTTATCTTCATAAAAGCTCAGTAACTACACCATGCAAGCAGAAAAGAATCTTAGTCACCAAGTTCTCAAAGTTGGTAAGTATGAGAGTAATGTCATAACATGGACCCATGGACCCATACCTCATTGTGATCTTGTGCTCCTGACTTGAAAAATAAAGGAATGAATAGGGCCAATCTTATTTTTCTCTCAATTTCCATAAGAAATGCTACTTTAAAGAGGGAAAGACAATTATTTGTGCTGCGATTGTGCAAGGCACTCTGGATACCACAAAATGAAAAAGTAAAAATTCCAACATTTAATAGCTTGTCAAAGAAAATGACGAAAACAGCTTAATTTAAGAAATGGAGCTCACCATTTATGCATATAGTAAAGCCTCATCCTTGCAAATTTACATTAACCAAAGATAGAGTAATTTAACAGAATACAACTATTCTGAAAGGTTATTGGAAAATAAATGATCTATCTATTTCTTACTCTTGTAGATACCGAGCTTATAGAGACACCCAGGCAAATATTCAAACTCGAAAAAGATGTGCAATAGGTGTTGTGTGTAAATTACTGGAGGAATGGGATTGATGGATCAATAATCATTTTGATTAAGTAATCAAGTCTCATTCTCCCATAATTTTAATAATCACCTTTGCATTGAAGGATAGAAGCTTTCCATATTTTCTTTCTTGATGAACATTTAACAATAGCATTTTACTATAGAGAACAGAAAAAGTTTACAGAATTGATGTTAGTGAGTGATAAACTAAATACTAAAGACATATTAATTTATTGAGTAAAGAAATACTAGTTGAGCAGCTTACAAATATTATAGAAAATAATGGCAATTATAAATATTTCAGTAGTCTCTAGGATTGAGGGAGAAAACAACTAGGTAATGCTTGCTTTTAGGTTAAGGCTTCATTATCATAGGATGCTGTTCATCCTTATCAAAATGTCTTTTTTGAAAACAGCTTAAAATCTAGAAAACAGTTTTAGTTTTAAATGTCTTCATTCTCTCTCAGTGTCTTCCACTTAGGTTCTAATGGGTCATAATATTTTTTTTTTTCTCACTGCCCGTCCAAAAAAACTTCAACCTGGAGTTTGAAATTTGAAATGCAATTGTGATTTTTTTTTATACCAGTTCATTATTACAAGCCACAAGGAACTTGTTCTTAGAACTTATTTATGGGGCCAATGAGATTGCTCAGTGGGTAAAATGCCTGCTACCAAGGTTGACAATCAGATTTAATCCCTGGGACTCACATGGGGAAGGAGAGAACCAGTTCCTGTAAATTGTCTTGCAACATCCATGTGTAAGCTTGAACACAAGCTTCCACACAAAAGCATGCACACACAAAATATAACTAAGATGGAATTTAGAATGTTGTCTGGGAATACACTGAATTTGTACCTTTCGGAGGAGATTTTGCTGGGGTCTTTTTTCTTTCTTCTAACTTCCTCTCTTTTCATCTACCCTCTTTCTTGTTTGTGACTTCTTGGCTGAATCTTGTATATTTTGTTTATATGGTTTGGATTTATTGTTATTTTCTTGTTACTTGAGGCATATAATACACAGGTGGAAATTAAATTGAAAATAGCATAGCATTTTACAAAACAATATTTTTCTATTCCAACATCATTTTGAAAGATGTATGTGTTAGTTAGGGTACTCTAAAGGAACAGAACTCAAAGGATGTGTGTGTGTGTGTGTGTGTGTGTGTGTGTGTGTGTGTGTATTAAACTAAGTAATCTTTAAAGCAACAGCCACAGAAGAATCATAGCTGAGTCCTTAGAGTCTGTAGTTATGTGTTCCTTGAGCTGAGTGACTCAACAGTCTGTGTAATCCCAGGATGACTCTCCCTGGGGAGTGACAACCCATAGTTGCTCTATCCACAAGACTGGGTGTCTCAGGAATTCCATTCCTGTACGAGAAGCCCAGAACATTCCTGGAGAACTGCTGCTGCTCTTTAGTCTACCATGTAAGCTTGGAAATGAAATGCTTCTGCTATACAGAAGGAAGCAGCAGCCCCTGGAGGCAAGAAGGAAGCTGGAGCAAGCAAAGGTTGAATGATCTCTCCTCCACCACACCCTTTGAACTGCTGCAGAAGGTGCAGCCTACAATAGAGGCTTACCAAACCATTCAAGGCAACTGGGACAGTTCTTCAGTTGCGGCTCCTTGCATAGGTGATTTTATTTGTGTCAAGTCGACATTAAAACCAATCATAACAACCCACGATACCTTGATTACAACAGATTCTGCAAGCTGTCCCCTTCCTTTTCATTCCTTCCAGCCTTTCATTACTGTGTAAACACTGAGGTATACTGACACACCACACACGGACATTCCCTGGAAGAAGCCCCTGCATTCTGTGTTCCACATCTTAGAATGTATGGGGTTTCTTTTTCCTCTTAGATTCTGTATTTAAATGTATTTCATGTGCAGTAAATTATTAACTTCAATTTTTCTTGCATAGTCAATTATGGAAATATGACCTAGAAAAGATATGAATAAGCAAGCTGGAGAATGCTGATCCATTTATTTATTCAGCAAATGTTAAATAACAGCTTCTTAGACCAAGGTTCCATGTTAGGCCACATGAGTAGCAATAACATTTTCCAGTGAGTTCAAGTGAAAGAAAGCCTCAGAAGGACTCTCAGAGGAAAGTGTATTTACTGGAGATTGTATCTGTTGGACTCACTACTACTCATCCCTTGCACGTGCAGGACACTTATTCTAAGTGCATCATAGATCTTTATAAAAGTAATGCATAGTTCTAAATCAAGCATACATTGTAGGTAGTGACCAAGTTCTGTAGACTTATCTTTAATCACTTATGAAGAACACAAACTGTGACCACGTTGCTAGGCACGACTTTGCAGAGGTGCCTCAAGAGATTTGCAGGCAGGAATGGAGGTAGATAGGTAAACAAATTTTTCTAAAGCTCATTTCCAACATGCATCATGGAGGAAAGGGACCTACTGTCTCAGACGAGCTTCTGCAGGACTCGGGTGGAGTTAAAAAATAATTTAAGGCTTGAAGAATGAAAAGATGGGGCTGAAGAGCTGGATTGGTGGTTAAGAGTGCTTTCTCCTCCTCCAGACGACCTGAGCTCAGTTCTAATACCCATGTCTGGGCAACTCATTGCCACTTGTAACTCTAGTTCTAGGTGATCTGACACCCTCTTTAGGGATTCTATAAGCACTTTCACGCACGTGGTGTGCATTCACATAGACATAAACACACCTCTAAAAACCAAATGAAAAGGACTATCTATATTTGCAAGTGGAAAGACAGTCTTTCCAGGAAGAGATAGAAGATAAAAAGAAGTCAAAATCAATTCTAGCTAAAAGCCAAGAGGAAGTTAGGAAATGGTAGAAAGCTATAATTTTCTAATTATGGTGGACAGAGGGGGTGACAGGTGATAAGGTATAAATAAATGTAGGATGGTGTCAGGTTGTAAGAGATGGGGACAGAGGAAACACTAGACGTTTTTAGCAAGAAAATGCCAAGAGCAGATGCTATGAATCTGAAGAATGAGGTGGAGTCCAATAGCCTTGTTTCTAAGGGGATTAAGGATGAAGATCACATTCAGTAGTAATCTTCAGCCAGAGTGAAAGGCTTCTGTGAGCCAGCATATACTCTATATGAGGCAGAAGTAAGGCTCTTGCCACTTTCTGAGATTTTAGGGACAAGATGGAGACCTTTCATAAGAGAATTAATTTTTAAACATTTATTTTATTGTTAAGTGTGTGTGTGTGTGTGTGTGTGTGTGTGTGTGTGTGTGTGTGTGTGTGCTCCCAAGGTGGTAGGAAAAGGTGTGGAAACCTTTGAGCTGGATCTAACGTGGTTTTTGATAGCCTGACATGGGTTCTGGGAAACTACCTCCTGAGTAAGGCAAAAGCAATACTTAAGTGCTGAGCCCTATCTCTGAGCCCAGATGAATAGATTTTTTTTAGTTCTTAACACTGAAAAGTCTTATTTAAAGTTGGTTACTGAATCTTTGCAGTAAGGACTAAGTCTCCAGAAGCATTCCACCTGAGAGCCATTACCACCTTTTGGTTTATAGAGGACTCACACAGTTTGTGTTAGTGCCTCAGGGTATTTGTACTTTCCTTAAGCCCTCCTGGAGAGGAAGCCTTTGATTGGCTTTCCCCTCCTATTCAGCTGCACCAGCCAAGCTTCCAACTTTTGACCTAGAAGTCTCTTCCTTAGGGGATCATTTTTTCTCAGTTTTTCTCCCCCTTCATTCTCACAAGAACCATCATTTAATTTGTTATTTCCCAGCAGATGTTTTTATTTACAATACATAAGTACCTTGCATTTAGTCTGTGCTCTGCACACTAATTCTGCTTTCATTAGCAGTCTCTGCTAGGATTAGGGAAGGTTTCACATTACATAGACTTAAGCAATAAGGACCGTTTTCTCTCCTCGAAGCAAGGTTTAGTAATTGAGCGCTGGATGGCTGCCACACTCTCAGAACTCTCGGGGACTCTGCTTCTTCCATTCCTCAGCTATCACTCACTTGGGAGTAGCCTTTGTTTTTAAGTCTGAGGTGATCCAGGTGCTGCGCTCCTCCCCACTGAAACAACAGTAAGACAAAACGTTGAGAAGAGGTAGTGAAGGAAACCATCTCATTTCTTGAGAAGGGTTCTTTAAACATATCCAGATCCATTGACCTGTGTCAGTCAAATGATGAGTGTGTGAGAGCTAATGCTAGCCATAGCACATGTAGGAAAATCAGCTAGGATTCATATTGGTTTGTCAGAGGATAAGGCCAGAGAGCCTTGGAAATTAAAGTTCAAATGGTACGAAGAAGAAACAGTTTTGAGTCAGGTAACCACACCAGTGAGCTAGAAAACCTCTGTTTAGCATTGCTGTCATCTCAGTTACCTCTCTGAATGAGTTTGTCATAAAAACCAATGTAACCCGCTGGGCGGTGGTGGTGCACGCCTTTAATCCCAGCACTCGGGAGGCAGAGACAGGCGGATCTCTGTGAGTTCGAGGCCAGCCTGGTCTCCAGAGTGAGATCCAGGACTGGCACCAAAACTACACTGAGAAATCCTGTCCCCAAAAACCAACCAAACAAACAAACCAAACCAAACAAACAAACAAAAATTGATGCAACCCTCATTCTGCCAGAAATTCCTCATGCCATTTATGGTTTAGGATCAAATATCATCGGTGAGTTTATAAGCATCTTGAAAATGCACAGATATGGAAAGTCGTCTTTTGAAGCGCTAAGGAAGGTGCTAAGAATAAACTAAGAAAAATACTAAGGAACTATGCTGGTTATTTTTACCAATGTCAGATCATAATTTATGAGAATTATTAAATATTGGGCTAGGGAGACGGCTCTGTGAGTAAAGTGCTTGGAGTACAAATGTGAGGACCCGAGTTTGAATCCTTGGAACCCATACAAAGCTGGGTGTGATAATGTGTAGCTAATCCCAGAGCTCCTGTGGTAAGATGGGAGGTAGAGATAAAACCTATAAGCTTGCAGACCAGATAGCCTGGTGAAAGCAGCTGGGAACAACCCAGCGACCCTGCTTCAAAATAAGGTAGAAGATGTGCACAGACACTGGGGGTGCCCTCCGGCCCCCACATGTGTACTGTGGCATGTGTGCACCCACCCATGCACATCAGTCATTCACATACACAAAAGGCAACATTTACTGTTAATGTTAAATAACTCTATTGGTGAGACACTCTTAAGAGCATAGTGCATTGTGTGTGTGTGTGTGTGTGTGTGTGTGTGTGTGTGTGTGTGTAGACTTGCACACTGGATTATTATCCCACCTTACAGGTAGGAAAACAACACATGAAGGGTGTAGGGAGCTCAAAGCCGTGTGACTATGAGTGGCTTGTCTAGAACATCCACATTCAAAACTCATCTTTCTATCTGTGTTGCTGCTGAAGTCCTCATGTGTCATACTTCTTGTGTCCATTTGGTAAAACCCAGATCTCTATGATTAGAAACATGCTTGTTTATTTACGTTTTGTGCTTTCTCATGTCTCCCAAGAATGAACCCCAATCTTCTTCTCCTTTCCCAAGGGCCAGCTTCAGTCTTGTGTTCTGTGTGAAATATTTCCTAAATACCTCAGGCCAGAAAGATCTTCCATGTTTTCCCCTGAACTTCCATAACATACAAACTATATACAGAGAAGCATGTAGTCATTTGATCATAAAAATAAATAGTACACTACATTAGGTTACTCTGTGTGTCTTAACTTTGTTTCCTTAAGCAGACTGGCTTATATTTCTTAAGCAATTTAAAATGTGTAATATCAGGGTGGAGCCTATAGGAAGAACTAAAATTAGCTCAGCTCTAAACTGAATCCACAATTAATCCTTAAGCAACAGTTATAACATAGTCTACATTTCCAGGACAAATGAGAAAACAGGATCAAGGAGGGAACAACTTAGCCAGTGTCAGCAACTAGGAATCCAGTCCTGTTCCAGGAAACCTGTAGTCTCAGGCTTGATCCTCTGCAAGTCTCAATTGAACACTTGACCAAAATCCAAACACTGAACATGCTTGTGTCTGTGCTGTGTGTGTGTAGATAGTTTACTGTCTCATTGAAAAAAACCCAGGTCGAAGCAATTGGGTTAACTGATGGACATACTCTGTTAAACTTTGACAGTATCAGAACTGAAGGAATTTTATCTGTAGAGAGTGTGGATGAGCTCTGATAGTCAGTTTATTATAGAGAACTGCAAGGAATTCTTTTTACAAATGTAGTCATGCAATATTTAATGTCTCTCTCTGCAATGCCGTCTATAGAGTGGATGGTTGCTTTCCTCTTGCATGTGAAGCAAATATTTCCAGGGTCATAATTTCTGCTGATGCTCATTCTCTGACCTCAAAAGCAACTGGACCCAGGGCCATGACATATACTTCATAATAAGAAATTGCTAGAAGGAGAATAGGGTATAGTCTTTGTCTTTTCACATCCATGCATTTGCTTTTCTCTGAGTGGATACATTAGCTTAGTACTTTGGGTTACAGGCAGCTTGAACACATAAAGACAACAATATTCCTGTTTGGTTTCCAGTTGTTTCAATCAACTTGCCAACTTTTAATGTTTTATATAGTATATTTTTCTTTAGCTATGACATAGATCTGTTGTTGCTCAAACTATCTACAAATTGCCTGTCCTCTTGTCTCAGTCACTGTTCTATTGCTGTGAAGAGATGCCATAGCTAAGGCAACTTATGAAAGAAATCTCTTAATAGGGACCTCATTCACAGTTTTAGAGGGTGAGTCCATGGCCACCATGGCAGGAAGCAAAGCAGCTAGCATGCAGTCATGGCATTGGAGCAGTAGCTGAGAGCTCACATCTGATCCATCAGCAGGAGGCAGAGTGAGTGAGACTGGACCTGGCATGGGCTTTTGGGACCACACAGTCCATCCCCAGTGACACACCACTTTTCTTCCAATAAAGCCACACCTCCTAATCCTTCCTCACACAGTCAGTCCACCTACTAGGGACGGAGCATACATATATATGGGCATTTGGAGACACTCTCATTCACACTACTATATCTTCATTTTCATGCAAAGATTCAAAATATCCAGGCAAGCTCTCCCCACTATTGCTCTGTGTTAGTCCATGATTGTGGTCACTGTCTGTGCTCAAGACCTTTTCAGGATCACAGCAGAAAGACAGAAACAGGTTCTATCATGTTCTAATGATTGTATTTGCTGTTACTTTGGATGAATGGTTGCTTTTATTATTGAGAGATTATTGTTTCAAGTTGTGTGTTAGAAAAATATCCTGTAAGACTTGCTGTGTTTACTTTGGGGAGCAGGGATTCTAGACACTCCAACACATGGAGACTCTTAAAGTCCTTCTAAACTAGCATTTTTGTACCAGTTGAGCCACACACCTCACTGGAGCTTCTGTGAGTCATTGATGGTGTTGTAGAGACAAGACAAGGTAGTGTAGTTCCCCTTGTTTAAATTCCCCCTCCATGCCTCTCTCTTCCTCTGTCTCCCCCCTCTCTCCCTTCTTCTCTCTCTCTCCTTTCCATCACTCTTTCCATGCTGTTTCCAATAAATAGATTTTAACATTGAAAATTGTAAGGACATTGTAAAGAGCAAGTTGATTTATTTGCAAGGTCACTAATCTTGACCCATTTTTTCTTCTTCTTCTTCTAGCCCTCTTCAACCTAATTCCTGTGGGACTGCGTGTGGTGGCCATCCAAGGCGTGAAGGCCAGCCTCTATGTGGCCATGAATGGGGAAGGCTATCTTTACAGCTCAGTAAGTAGCTCCATGTGTGTGTGTGTGTGTGTGTGTGTGTGTGTGTGTGTGTGTGTGTGTGTGTGTGAATAAATAATTATTTTAAGGAACTGGTGTCACCCTGTATTTTAAAATTGATTTTCAGGACTATTACAGGGATTTTACCATTTGAGTGTTAAAAATCACGCGCCAATGAGTGAAAATGAGCCAGTTACTTTCATTGTTATGTATTTTTACATCTAGTTTTTACTTTTAGAGAATGAAATTTGAAATTTGCCTGTCTGTTCAATTCAAGGAGTAAGACACTCTCTCTTTCCCTTGTTAACTCCCCTTCAAGGACAGATGGTTTATAGAGTGTCTTCTTTATCTTATCATAGAGAAAGAATTTTCATAGACTTTGCTTTGTTTGTGCTTCATAAGTCCATGAAGTGTCCAATGTGTCATATTCTCTAATTCACAGACATTATCTAATTTAAAGACAGTGGATTTGTAGAGTGAGTCCTGGATTAGGAACAAAGACTTTCGTGTATTATACGCATATCAGCATTGTGTGTGTGTGTGTGTGTGTGTGTGTGTGTGTGTGTGTGTGTGTGTATACAAATAACTTTTCCACTTTATCTTAGTTTCTGGACCTTTAAAGGGTTGGTGTTGGTTCCTCCTTTGTATAATATCTCCTCAAATCTACAAATAATTAAGTGTGTAGTACCAGTGCTCTAATGTGAGAAGGGACATATTTTTAAGTATTTAAGACACATTTTAAAGTTTGCATTATCCTGGTTGTTCTGTCTCAAAAAATTTTAATTCATGCACTGAAAAGATGTAGCTTTTCTGAATAATTTATGTTTTTTTATATGGGAATGGCCTATTTGTGATTCATAAAATTTATCCTTTTGAAAATCACAGCTAAGGAGTTCTACCCATTCTGTAATCTTGGTCATTGCACAGACTATCTAGGAAGTTCACCTGAGTTTCTCAGTTGTAGGTTAAACACTGAATAGTCACAGTAGACTTCACATAACTATTAAGTGAGGATCTCATACATTATACTTGCTTATTAGTGATGCAACTGTCATCAGATTATATTAAGGCTGCTGTCATATGAATGTTCCCTACAACCTATAATAAATATCATGGTAGCAGATAGGCCAGTTACTCTGATGGGATTGTTACATGTTGTTTGCCATTATTGCTATGGCCCCTCATAATAATTTTAAAAGGTCAAAGGTTATGCTCTACTTCTGTGCGTATTCAGATCTGTATGTCCACTTATATATGGCATACATGTGCACACATTTTCAAGTTTGATGATCTAAATAATATTTAAAGATAGAAATATTTTCAGCTTAAGTAGCAAGCATTCATTTTTCATGCATCATGTTAGATATACTAATAACTTTCATGTAAAGTCATCAGGAAGTCCCTTTAAGTTTTTCTTTAATTTTTTTTTTTTTTCAGCAGCAGAGATTGAATCTAGGCCTGGCACATGCTAGACGACTGTTTTACCACTATACTATGACCCCAATCCCTTACAAATTCATTCAAAATAGAAAAAATCAAAATAAGAATAAGGAATGGTACTATGTTGAATAATTCTAGTTAGCTAAACAGCAGTAACACAAACATTGACTGGGATAAATATGGAGATGACATGGGGATGGTATTAAAGATTGAATAAGCATGTAAAGACTCAGATGTGATGGCATGGAAGCTGTAAGGCTTGGGCCATTGAACTAGAGTTGATTTTATTGGCTAGTGGTTTGTATATAGAATGGATGGGGCAAATCAGGGTGCAGGTTCATTCAATTTTTCAGAGTTGCGTTCTTTCTACACTTCTTATTTAGAAGTGAAGCTAAGTGCATGGGTCTCAGTTCTGCAGGATGGAGAGGTTTTAAAGAAATTTGCAGTTTCAATTACAGTTCCAATTCTAAAATAAAGCCAACACCTTTGTGAAGTCAGCAGTCATCTCCTGAGTCACATAGTTTGCTACATAAGATTGCTTTTGTCACACATAGAATCACAGTGCTTTCTTTGCTAGGGTACCAGGAGCAAGTGCACATTTCTAAGGAGATCATTGCTGGCTTAGGCCAGCTGGTTCTATTCTCCCTCAAGGTCCTGTCTCTGTCCCAGACTGGTGGGGTGAATCCTCATTTCTCATTTTAAACAGCCTCTAGTGGGACTATAGGGACCAACATCAGAGTGTATGGGCCACATCACACTCTGTACTCTGGTCTCTCTGTCTGGTGTGCTGCAACCAGAAACTGGCACAGAGGTCTTGTGGTGACTTCAAAGGCAGGTGCTAACCCCAAGTTTCCTGGGGTGTGTTTGCTGTGTACTAAAGCTTGAAGTTATTTGAAAAGCAGCTTCCTGTTTCCTGTGACCAGTGCAGGAGAGCACATCAGTGAAGGCCATCAAGAGATCTGTGGAGGGAGGGTGAGTGGTATACAAACAAGAAGTCCTAGAGAAACTGAGTCCAAGAGGAATGCACTGATGCTATCATGTCCCATACTGTTATTTTCTTGTTCCTGTTTAGAGTTCAGCTGGGAGAATGTTCCCTTCCCACCTTTGAGTTTTCTTCATTCACTAATAAGCAGGAGCAAAGGAGCATAGTGAAGGTGGGCTGATTGCTGGGTAGCTTGGATGGGGTTAAGGGTTAAAGTCTGTTCTCAAAATCCAGGCAAACTAATGTATATCTCCATCTCTATCTATAACTGTAACTCTATCTATTCTATGTATCTATAACTATCTAAATCATCTGTATCCATATCTATACATATCTATCTACATCTATATCTTTATCTGTATCATCTATATCTATCTACATCTATACCTTTATATCATCTGTGTCTGTATCTATCCCTATCATCTGTATCTATATCCATATCTATCTATACTATATAAATACAGACATAGATACATCTAAAATTGTTTTTGATGTATCTAGATTTGATATATCTAGTCTTCTAAACTTAGGATGCATTTCTTTTCCTTGAGTGATTGCTTCTAGTTTTCAATTCATGGACATCCATGATTACAGACATTGAAACACATTTTTTCTGTTTCTTTATTCTGTACAGCTCATGAACTGTAGAATATTTTCTTGGCTATTAAAATCCATCTCACCAATCTGAATTAATGTATTTTAAAATAAGCTATTTGTAGACAGTTATCACATTTTACCAGAGTTAGAAAATAATTTCTATGAACAGTTTATGAGTGTGTCAAATTTAGTCTTGCTGTGTTTACTATTTCTCCAAACAACATATTTTATTGTTCTTTGTGGGGGCATCTACATGTAGTGACTTCTTGTGTAAGGATCTCTGTGTAACAGGTAATTTCCTACATCCTGAATCCATGCACACTCTTCCTTCCATTTCTCCCTTATTCATTTACTTGGACAGCTCACTAGATTGGCATTTCCCCTAGCATCCATGAAATGATATTCCACTGGTTTCTGGCATCTGTTGTTGAATATAGGAATTTGTTGTCAGTTTAATATTTCCTTTTAGGTAATCTCTATGGAAACGGGAAAATATTTTCACTTTATATTTCCTGTTCTTAAACTGTCTTTACCTATTAGAAAATTGTAATGAATTTATAATCCAGAAAGTTACACTTCTCCAATTCTAAAAAAAAAAGAACTTGTATCCCTTATCCATTTTATCTATCAACCACGCTTTCCGATCTTTTATGCTATTTCTGTGATATAATATTAAAACTCAATGTTTTCAAATTTTAAGCTGTTTTGTGATATCATTCATGGTGTTTCTCATTTCTGAATGTTGAATGACTTCTATTAATATCCTCCTATCCTTGATTTATTTCTTCCTGTGTTTATTGTATGGTTTTTTTTCACTTTTCACAGGAAGTTATTAGCTTATCTCTCCAAGCGTTTCTAACATAATTGGTCAATGTTTTCCATAGTTATGAGTTCGTATTTTAAGTATCAATTTTCTTGAGTGTCATTTTATAGCCACATTCAGGCTAGCTTTTAGAATTAATTCTTTAAGTGTTTTGGGTTTTGGCTTTGGGGCAAGTTTCTTTTCCCTTCTCTTTGGTAGTTCTTCCTGTGAGGTCTGTTGCCTTTTGGATAGTTTCTACCTATCCCCCAATATCCTAGTTTAGAGTAGTTTTAAGGCATTCTGAAGATATTATCATAGGGTAACAGTGGGATGAGTGCTGGGAGCCTGGGTTAAGGTGTGGTTTGGACTAGCTGCTCTTTTGCAATGGACTGCATTGAGTTCTAGGAAGGAGCATCATCTTTATTTTTTCACTACAAAGTACTCCAGTGCAGCTCATTGTATGATTAGCTAGCCAGGCTCTGGTCCTCGCTTTGCATGGAAGAATTTGTAGTTCATTCAGCTAACTAGAGAGAGCCCTGGGCCAACTGGCTTTCTTTTTTCAGGACGCGAAGCCAGGCTTGCCTGAAGTTGCCGCTGGTGTGTGCCATTTCTATTCCATGGGAATGTTAAGCTTGTTTTGACAGACATGGTTAGGCCTTGAGCTTTGTATTCTACTGGCTTTGCCCTCCCCTCTGTCTCTTTCTCTCTCCAGTTTTGGTTAAAAGTACATAACATACATTTTCCATCTTAATGTTTTTGAGTGCACTTTACTGTTAACCATGCCTACATTTTGGACAAAGATCTCTCTACCTTTTTCCTATTGTAAGAACTAAAGTTGCATGTCCATTATAATAATTTTTCCTTTTCTCCTCCCCAAACTTACTTCACTTAGCAGAATATTCTCGTTTCATCTATGTTATAGCATGCAACAGGCTTACTCTTATCTTAAAAACTTAACAAAATTCCATCGTGTGTATCTCTTTGCCCATTCATCTGTTGAAAAGCATTTAAGTTCCTTCTACTTCTTGGTTATGGGATTAATGCTGCAGTGAACACAAAGTTACAAATGCATCTTCAAAAATCTTTTTGTTTCTCTGGGTATATGCCCTGAGACAAAGTTACTAGACCAAATAACTCTATTTTAATTTGTTTGTGGAACCTCATACTGTCTCCCAATGCACAATAGTTCAGATGTCTCTTCCCAGCCCAATACTTGATATTTTCTAAATAAAAAAAAAAAAGAAGAATTCTCGTTGGTCATCCCCCTACTTAGGATGTGTCCAAGTATAGTCTGCGTTAAGATTTGGTTCTCTATGTCCCAAAGCTTATTGACAATTCTTGTGTCTATTGTGATGTCTTCTGCATAGCATCCTGGGAGACTAGCATATTTAATTCCTTGGACAGTGTTTTGTTGTTGTTGTTGTTGTTGTTTGTTTGCTTGCTTGGTTTACTGTTTGTTGCTGAGTTAGAGCTTGCTTATCTATGGTGGCTCTCTGTCAGCTATAACTTGCAAATATCTTCTTTCACTTTCCAGGTGGCTTTTTTACTTTCTTGGGCGTTTGCTGTGCAGAAATTTCAGTTGCTGAAGTTCCACAGGCTTTCTCTCTTTGTCCCCTTTCCTCTCGGTGTCTTATTGAAGAGACTGTTGCCGAATTTGATGTCGGGAAGCTCTGCTCCCAGTTGCCTTCTAGAAGCTTTAATTTCAACTCTCATATTTAAGTCTTTCGCCTATTTTGAGTGAATTTTTAAAAATATGTTTGAAAGGGTCTTTTTCATTCCTTTGTATATGGCTATGAAGTTTTCCCAGCACCAGGTGTTAAAAGTCTCTATTTGTGGCAGGATTATTCCATTAGAATACTGTATCTATACTGCATAGATGCAGCTGCATCTATGTTTTAAGATCAGAAATCAGGAGGCTAATTGCTTTACTTCCTTTTTCATTTTTGGGGAGGGGTGAGGTGGTCAATTTGATTGTTAATTTAATATGGATTTTTTATTCTACTAAAAGGGCATTGAGATTTACTAGAAATGATATTGAATATATAGATTGTGTTAGGTAAATTTGGACATTTAAACAATATTAAGTAGTCTGGTCTATGAACTTGGGATGTCTTTCTCTTCATTTGTAACTTCTGATTTTTTATAGCGAGAAGTTTTTAAGTGTCTAACATTCTTCCTTTTTTGATTAAATTTAAACCCACTGTATCGTTTGAAAGGAGTTTAAAATAGTTTTAATGAAATTAAATAACACTTTGTTTTTAAGTAGAAAAGAATGAAATCTGTTTCATACCCTGTGAAAGAACTGAGTGAAATAGACATTTTATGTAAATTTTTTATTATATACATAAATTGTATTACATATCTATACATCACATGTCTAAATTTTTTTTTGCAGTTTAGCATGTTCTGTTTTGAAGTTTAATCTGTTTTATTTATATACTTTGTTCTCCTTGAGTTTTATAAATTTTGAAAATGCCTATAGGAGCATCTAAACTTTCTTAAATGGTTGTATTTAGGTATGATTCAAAGGAAGAAGGGAATATTTCATCTCACACAGAGGGAAGACTAGCTTTTCTATAAATTTACTTCCATCAACAATTTTTTTGGGGGGGTGTTCAAAACAGAGTTTCTCTGTGTAGTTTTGGAGCCTGTCCTGGATCTTGCTTTGTAGACCAGCCTGGCCTTGAACTCACAGAGATCTGCCTGGCTCTGCCACCCAAGTGCTGGGATTAAAGGCATGTGCCATCACCACCCGGCCAACATTGTTTTTTTATATTTAAGTAATTTGAACTGAAGTTTGTATGTATGACTGAACTACAGAAGGATTAAGAATATGTTATAAATCTACATCATTTTCATAATGTGGCTAGAGCATTGGTGGTACAGCATTTTGGGTAATTCCTGTGTAGAGTGGTGTTTTTTAAATAAATATTCAAGGGTAGTACTGCAGTCCCATTGCTGACATGATCATATTTTCCTTTTTCTATTCTGAATCTGTGATATTCACAATCCTTCCAGTAGCCCAGCTCTAATGTCAGCTGATGTGGCCCTTCTTCCTACCACATCCTTTCTCTCTTTCCTTTTTATTTTTTGCCCTAGCCTAGAAGGAAACAGTGAAAAAAAGAAAGTTTGGAGCAGAGCCTCTGGCATGTCAGCATTTGGGAAGGAAAAGTGTAAGTGAATGGTTTGGACAATTTGAGAGCCTTGACATTTGCATCTGGAAAAAAATTATACTTAAAATGCAATTTGAGTAATTTGCATTTTAATGAGCAGTTGAATGAACTTAGCACACATGTCACTGATATTTCATTGATTAATAATGATTAATATGTTTGGGAAAGCTCTATTTTGTATTGTAATTATTATTTATTTTGCAAACTTTAAGTAGTTATCTCCCAAATATGAATTAGATAGTTTATAAACGGATGGTAGTTTTCTTTAACAGAGAGCAGTTAAGATGACGGGAACACTATCTTCTATTGAACGCTGCTTTAACCTGTAGCAGTTGTGTGTGGATCTATGGCAGTGATAAATTTACTTCTTTAAGTCTGTCTGTGTTCTAGTGAGCAGTAATTTATTATGACAGCAGCTGCAAGAGCTGCCATAGCAATGGAATTAACACTCATGTTTGTACAAATAATAAATCATGTTTGGTTGTTACCTTGAAAGGGCTTTTAGATTTGTATCCAGGTTTCAAAGCAATTGTGGGAAAGAAGGAAAAATTAAATTAGTCATTGATGAAGAACTGAGACATAGACAGGTAACTGACTTAATAAGCCCATCCTAGCAACAGGAGCAGGAGGTAGACCTAGTCCTAAACTAAAAACTCGTAGGATTTTCATGACGCCATTCTGTCCTTGGCCTTATAGGTAATGACACCTTTTCATGTAGACTGTTTTGTATCTCCCTCACCCTTTCATATAAACTATCTCATTAGATCTTTGTAATATCTCTGACACTATTATTGCTGCATGGCAGAAGGTCTCTCTGGGAACCAGAAAGTTTAAATTTATAAAATGATATCCCTTAACAAGTGGAGGAAGCTCAAGAGGGAGGCACTTTAGTTCAGTGTTCATTTCTGTTATCAACATTGCTCTTGTTTTCTCCTGCAATGAACTATTTATTACCCTACAGTTTGACACCATCAAAGCCAGAATTCTTTGAGAAGCTTTATGTAAAGACACTGAGAAAAATGATTAGGAAAAACAAAGGAGAACTGCCTGATTAATGCACAACCTTTTATAAAATTTAGAATTTCACACCTAGGTCAGTGAGAGCAGACACCCTGAAGACCGGAGATCACCCTGGGTTTTTGAAAAAGAGTTAACAGTTACTGAGAAGCCCAGGGAAGGTGGTCTTTGAGGGTGAAAAAAAAAAAAAGAAGCCCCATTGAGAGCTGTCAGAGACCATTTTACACTCACAGGTTGGGGTAGAGAGAAACATACTCTTTTGTTTGTGCCTTTAATTATTTTTCCTTTATTATCGATGCCCAAGCTTTCCTGTCATTCAGTACACAATAAACATTTTCACATTAACTGCAGTCAAAATAGTTTCTTCATTTAAGGCTTTGAGAAGAAATTTGTCCCTGCTTCTCCTTCTGTTAGAATTAATTGTTTTCATGCCTTGTCGATCCTACCTCCCGCTCACAGTTAGAGATCCTATGTGACAAGGATGAATACTTCTTGCAGCATTGAAATCTGTAGTCCCCAGATGAAGACATCGGCCAGGACCTTGTTGAGCTAGTTGATGGCACCGTCATGCAGCCTATTTCTGGCAATAATTAATTGGCTGTCTGGTGGTTATCGTTGTAATCATGTTTCTGATTGTTTCAATTCATGCTCTCCAATTCAGCTTTGCATAATCTTTTACTCGTGTGCAGGGGTCTGCAAATTGCTAGTCATGAGCCTCCTATGTTGAGGCTGATCAAAGTTATAGGTTTAAAATCATGTATCACCATGTTTTCCTTTCTGTAATGAAGAAACACTGCTTATCCAATGAGCAGAGGGTAAAGGTTTGCCATGGCATCTTCCTGGGAGGCCATCCCCTTCTCATCATCTCAGTGAAAAATGTCTGCTTTAGTCTAAAAAGTAGTATACTTAAAAACATAATGTATTTAGAACAGAGAAATGAAGTTATTCCTTATAGAATAGCTTTCCATCCATCTATCCATCCATCCATTTATTCATTCATTTGTGAGTGTGTGTGTGTGTGTGTGTGTGTGTGTGTGTGTGTGTGTGTGTGTGATATGTAAGCAGATGTTCTCACATGTGACTATATAAGTGTGCACATGGGGAAGCCAAAGGTTAACTGCAGATGACTTGCTTAGTCTCTCTCTACCTTATATTTTGAGCTAAGTTATCTTACTGACTTGGAAATCACTGACTGGCAAGACTGGCTGTCCAGTGAGCCCCAGGGATGATCCTGTCTCCACCTGCAGAGTACTGGGGTTACAGACATGCACCACTGTGCCTGGCCTTTTACATGAGTCCTGGGGATCTGATCTCTGGTCCTCAAAGCTGCATTCCAAAAACTTTACCCACTAAACCATCTCTCCAACCCTCCCAGTTCGCTTTTAATCCCCTCATCATCTTACTTCTGCATCTAAACATTTGAGTCATATTCAGAGTGGTCTTTTAGGAAAATGATATCTAGATGGGAGAGAAGAAAGGGCTGGGGAAGAGAAATAGATGGGACTTTGCTGTTAATATCAAATGCATCCTGGAGTTTTGAAGTTAGTGACACTTGAATAAAGAAAGTCAAAGGTCAAATCATAGGAACTTGCTAAAAGGTTACATTGTTAAGAATGTCATCTAGGTCATAAACAGATTTTTGTCTTCTCATTAATTTATGGTTTCCTTGAAGTTTGAATCATTTCTTTTCAGCTTAGAGTAATTTTTGGCCACATCATCTGGCCCAAAAAATAACTTCTTTTGCCTATTTTTTATTTTAGCATATAAATATATGTATATTCGTTGACTGAACTGGGATGTTGAACTAAGAGAAAGAATGAAACCCTGGCATCACAGGAACCCACCAGTTAGCTACTGGCAAATATGAGATATAAATTTTCATTGGGTTATTTTTGTCTTTCTTGAGAAAGAATTAATGTCACCAGTTTTGCTTTGACTGGGTTAAATAACTGTAAGAGCCACTCAGCCCGTAGGACATTTTGTACATCTTACTGTTCTACCACACTACATGTCCTTTGAAGTTAGAGATTATAGATACTACAGGTTAATATTTCACACCGCAAACTGGAGTTTCCACGAAAAGGCTTAAATCTTGTTGAGTAAGTTGATGTAGCACTGTTGAGTTTGGTTCCTGCAATAACTCATGTCTGTTTGGTCCCAAGGATTTCCTGACTATGACCCTGTGTACTCTCCAATGCAGTTAATAGTTCATATTTGAGTAGATTTTGACTGCTTTGCTGTCCAGTAGGAAATTATGTTAGTCTCTTGCCTACAGTTTGTAACTCTCAGAACACATTCTTATTTCAGCCCGAAAGCTGGCCTACATGGCAAAAATTAACATGTGTTTCTACTAATGTTTTTCATTGAAGAACAAAAAAAAAAAAGACAGTTTCTCAGAGCGGCATGAATGAGCACCTGGGCTTAAATAATTTGAATTAATACCAAATTTTTAAGTTTTCCTTTCTGATTTAAGGACAGTGTGTGTTATAGTTATTTAACATTATCCATAATAATGATAGTAGCTGAATGTATATACATGTATATGTGTGTATATGAATGCATATGACTTAGGTTTTATTTATTTACTTGTTTTTAAGATAAGGCACCATTGCTAGTTCAGCATAGTCTAGAGTTTATTGTGATCCATGTTTGCCTGGAATTGCATTCCTCCTGCCTCAGCTTCTAGAAAGCTGGGGTTACAGATATGAGCTACCATGCATGTCAGCAATAGACACATCAAAGGAGGCTCACAGAATAGTCAGTTCCTTGGCTTCAGTGCATGAGACTTATGCAGAATCCATCCAATCCTTAATTACAGTGGTGATTCCTGGGTCACCTAATGCAGTATCTTTAGCTAGCTACGTTGGCCACTGGGTGATTGGTTGAAGAACACTTTTCATCTAATTATGGACAGTTAGCTTCAGTCTCAAGACTCAACTTTATCTGAACAAGAGCTGCCTTTAAAAACAAAACAGGGACAAGCCCCCAATAGATTACATTAAGTGTTAAATACATATACATACAAGCAACACTAAATTGATTCAGCAGGCTGTATGCATATGTATGTATATGTATATATCTGTATATACATCTATATGTATATATGTGCTCCCATACATGTTTACATTTGTATAACAATAATAACTAAAGATTGGCAGTCATGAATGTGAGAGGAAGTTGGGGGAACATAATTAGTGGAGGAACTGGAGGCAGAGATAGTTAAAATGATATAAATACAATACTAATGTATGAAAGAAAGCAAAGCTACACAGAGAAACCCTGTCTTGAAAAAAAAAAGAAAGGAAAGAAAATACACTAATTGAAATAGGTCTACCACCCATGGCTTTGAGAGCCATCAGAGGGAAAAAGAGGGAAGTCAGGAGCAGAATCATGCCAAGGGAAACCCAGTGTGTTTTTAACTGAGATTCATTCTGTTTCCCTTTTTAATTGAGATGCGAATGGAACAGAGATGTGGCAAGGCAGAGGAACAAGAGGCAGGACATTGTTGGAACCACATCTATAGAGAAGTTAGCTGTTTAAGCAGACAGCACTGAGCAAAGTAACACAGATGAAGCAAACAAAAAACCGCATGTGATAGGTAGTCAATTTAGAACAGTAGTAGACAGAACAAGGCCACAAATATGATGCTCTTTTCATTCACCATATGCTAGCACCTAAATATTATTTCTGTGCTTCCTTCAAATTAAAATCTAGCGATTGCAATGGGGAACTTAATTACACATATTAAAGTAGCAGTGGTATGTATTTCAGTCAACTGAACTGGGAAGGGCTTTATTATTTTGAGGCCACAGAGAACATCAGCCTCCCGTGGGGAGAGTATGTGCCCTGGTTCATTCCAACCATTCTAGTTTGTGCTGATTTCTTAGTGTAATTATTGATAGAACTGAATAAGCTCTCTGAGGTGTCCTGGATTAGAATTTGGGAAATAATTATGTAGCTGCCTTACACATATCTAGAATGTGATCCCAGATGTGAGTCAGTGGATAGATTGAGGTGTCGATACAAACTCAGAGCCATGTGGCCTAATTTGTAATTTTTCTAGGCTGTTTTGTTTTCCCCCTCAAGGTTTGATTTTGGTTTTGAAGACACAGATTCATTAAGCTGCTTGAGCTGATCTCCCAACTCACTATCCTCTTGCCTCAGCCCCGAGTGAGGGGATCCCAGGTTATAGAGTTTAACTTTCATAAATTCACTTCTCTCTATCAGCTCTGAAGTGGGTTTAGCTATGAGCCACAGAGAGGCTGTAACAGCAGCATAAAGGATTCACAGACCCAGGTTTTGTGATATAAGCAGAATTTTTGAACTAGATAGTTACTGATGTTGGCTCATTGGTTGGTTCATCCTGCCTTCTCCTCATGGTACAAGATGGTTCTGGTATCCCCAGCTAATATTACACATTCTAGGCAGTTGAAGGATTATAGAAGGAGAAATGATACAGTGGTCATGAAAGCTGAGTCCTCCTCAGGAGTCTAGCCAATCTCTTCTTACAGTTCTGTCATTAAAAGGTGGCATGTGGTCACCTCTTGGTGGAACGAGACCAGAGTAATGCTTGTCAAAGTTTATCTGGTTTTGTTTTTAATTTTAAGAAAACCAGCTTGTCATTTTCATCAAAATCATAGTTTTCTTAGTGAATATGAGTTTCCACAGCAAACTGGGTAATTTAAATAATGGAATATTTCTCACAATTCTGGAGCTGAAGGTAGAGAGAGAGGAAGCAGGCTCTTCCTGTTTGTTCTTATAAGGGCACCCATTCCATGATGAGGGTCCTATCCTCATGACTTAATTCCTTTGGAAAAGTCCTTCTAAATACCATCACATTGGAGGTCAGGATTCAACATGAATTTGAGATAAATAGAAATATTTAGTCTGTAGCAAAGAACTCAAAAAGAGAATTGATGGTTGGGAGATAATTTATTGGTTTATTACACCAGTACAAGGGCATGATTTTGACCCTCAGAACCCATATTTTAAAATCCAAGAACCCATATTTTAAAATTCAAGGATGGTACTCTCTACAAGTGAATGGTAGAGACATAAACACAGGCAAATCATTGAGGCTTGCTGGGCAGCCAGTCTAGTCAACTTAGTAGGCTCTAGAATGTTGGTTCTCAAGCCATAGGTTGTGACTTCTTTGGGGTCATGAATCAAATATCATTCATATCAGATATTTACATTATAATTCAATAACAGCAGCAACAATACTGTTGTAAAACAGCAATTAAAATAATTTTATGGTTGGGGGTCACCACAACATGAGGAACTGTTTTAAAGGGTCACAGCATTAGCAAGGTTGAGAACTAAGGCTGTAGAACAATAAGAGACCCTGTCTCAAAAGACAAGGTGGATGGTGACAAGAATTATACCTAACATTATCTTCTGGCCTCCACGTGTATGCATGCATACACTCATACACCTACGTGATATGTGCCCCTCCCACACACAAAGGGAAAAAAAAAAACTCTAGACATCAAGTACATACCTGCCAGTTATAATACCTTTTCAGACAAAAATCTGTATGTAATGTAATATTTTAGTATATGAAAGGAACAGATACACAAGAAGATGGAAACATAGACCATAGATGTAGTTTTTCATTAAATTGCATAATATCTATGCAAAAGATAATAATATTTAAATAATGATAGTCAACAAGCTTATGAACTTCTACTAGGAAGTAAATATTGAGCTTTAGAGACTACAGGGAAGAAGGATTACCTCTAATTTTATTCAGAATCAAACAGATTAGATTTTCCCTGCAATTTGGACAGAAGATTTTTGCTTATTGAATTTTCATATCAGGTTGCTAGAGATTTCCTTTGAAATGTCTCACTGTAGCTAGGGCAAGGATGAATAAGCATTGCTACTTAACAGTAATTCTTCACTAGATGGGAAAAGCTCTCTCTGGGAACTGTGACAGATAACTCTTAGTCACTCAACATGTCATGAGGAAACTGAAATGACCATAGAGCAGCGTGGAGCAGCATCTCTGTGCAGGCATCCTTGACTTGTGTCAGCACTCTGTTCCTGAATCGTCAGAGATAGTGAAGCTTTCCATCCTCCCCTTCATCCTTTGCTACCTGAGTATTTATAATTGGCAGTGTGCACACATGATCTTAGATCAGCTGTTCTCAACCTGTGGGTCATGACCTCTTTGGGGGAATCAATTGCATATTTGAGTATCCTGCATATCAGATATTTACATTAAGATTCATAACAGCAGCAAAATTACATTTATAGTGTAGCCATGAAATCATTTTGTGGTTGATGGTCACCACAACATGAAGAACTGTATTAAAGGGTCGCAGCATTAGGAAAATTGAGAACCACTGTCTTAGATGTTAAGTAATATGAGAAACACTTTGACTACAGTGGGAGACTACAACATGAAACAAATAAATAGGAACCTTTCCCATATGTGATCAGTGGTGTCAGAGTGATCAAGATCAATCTGCTTTGTGTGGCCATCAGCCTAAAGTTTCAAACTTTCACTGTTTTATCCTGAGGGAGTTGCTATCCTTTGTACTATCTATCTGTGCATTTTGACTTTCTTTACACATTCTGTGGAATGTAAAACAAGATGTATAGTTTCAGAACTTGTGTGTGCCACCTGCTTAAAGGCTTTCTAAAGTTGCTAGTATGCTTTGGGGATTTCCATGATCATTTCTGGTTACTTCAACAAAAAGATACTTATTGGTATGCTGGCATTGTTTTAATTTCTTGAGAGGTCTGATGGACAGTACATATCCTCCAACCCCAATTACTATTTTGAGCACAATTTTTCATAGCATATATGAAAAAGCATTACACAATGGATGTGAGACCTCAGTAACTGCAAGAGAGAAAACTTTGAAGAAAGCATAAAAGTAGGTCTTCATGACCTTGAGTTAAGGAATGGTTTCACAGAAATGACACCAAAGTACAATCAATGAAAGAAGAATAAACCGGATTTTTATCATAATTAAAATCTTTTGTGCTTCAAAAGATATGATCAAGTGAAAATTCAGTTCATAGAATGGAAGAAAAATTTGAAAGTCACCTTTCCAAGTCAGGAACTCGCATCTGGAATGTATAAAAATACTGCCACAACTCAGTAATACGTGGGCATGGTGAAGGTGTGCCAAGGTCTAACGGTAGTGTAGTGATGGAGCACTTGCCTAATATCTACAGTGTCCTGCTCCATCCCCAGCAATGCAACAACAATGGGTGAAAAGAGCCTAAGTAGTAAACACAATTAAAAACAAACAAAAACCAGCCAGTAGCTACGTGAAGGGATGCCCAACACCATCAGCCATCAAGAAGATGCAAATTAAATTCTCACAGAGATACTGCCTCATCAAGGTTATATTTAACAGTTAGAGAATAACGCTTGTAAGTGAGAAAGTGAATTATTTTGTACATTGCTATCGGGGATGTAGAGTGTTGTACACATTTTGGAAAACATTCTGGTGCCTCCTTCAAAGGTTAGACATAGTTTTTACATGACCAGCAGTTATACTACCAAGTGTTTACTGTAAAGAAATGAATGTATTTCTACACAAAACTCTGAGTAGTCACAGTAGTTTAATTAACTGTGGTCCCGAAGTTGAAGCAACTCAAATGTTCAACTAATGGAGGGATGAAGTTTTGTATATTCACACAGTAGAACATATGTGAGTGACTACAGAAAATTATTGACATATACTGCAAAGTAGATTAATTGTGAAATCATGTTACTTGAAGCTGATATTTTTAAAAAGCAAAAATAAAATAATTACAAAAATAAAATAAAAGGCAAAGGTATTTCATTTACAGAAAATGTCCAGAATAGGCTACTCCATCATGAGAAAGCAGATTAATATCAGTGGTTATATAGTGTAGAATGCCAAAATGCACATAGGAGGGAAGTGAGGAGCCTTCTGCTGAAGGCAGTGGATTTGCTTTCTGGGCTCATGACAAGATCTAAAATTGATCTGGGTGCTTAAAATTCTGGTTTTACACTAAAAACCACTGGGTTGTATATTTTGAGTGCTTAAACTGTGGAAGACTTGAATTAAAAATCAATAAGGTGGTGATTTTAAAAGCCAATTTTATTTAAAATGTCAATTAAATCATGATTTAATAGAAACTTAAGGGTAAACTCAACATTTTTCTTGATATAGTTCATACAGCCCAGTTGGGTTGCATGTTTTGTTTGTTTAAGGTAGTGCAAAGATGTGAATTTTATCACCTTGGAGAAGTGAGACCAAATTTTAGCACTCTTTTGTTAGAGCAAAACGTGGGAAAAGGAATGGAAGCAGCGGAGTCCGTGTTGTCATGGTGATGCTGGCTGTGCTGTTTTTCATTTTACAACCATAAACTCTAATAATGTTGATCACAAACACAGACTGTGAGATCAGAGTTCTTCTCTAGCAATATGACTGTTCCCTCACACCGGTGTGTTCAAGGACTATGAGCTCCTGAGTTGGTACATAGTTGACAGCAAGATGATACTCCTGAATAGTTGTAAGTTTAAATCACAAAACTTATTTTTTGCTTTCTCTCCTTAGCTTAATTTTAAAAGTTGTTATGAGACATTTTATAATATTGTGTGACTTAAAATTCCACGTTAGGGGTACTTAGTAAGAAACAGACACACAATGTGTATACGTATTTGGCTTCCTTCTAGTGCAATGGTTCTCAACCTGTGGATGGAGACCCTTTTGGGGGTTGAAAGACTTATTGGCAGTATCTCTGTGCAGGCATCTTTGACTAGGGTCAGTACCTGCTCATGAATCTTCAGAGATAGTGAAGCTTTCCATCCTCCCCTTCATCCAGTCATTTGATACCTGAGTATTTATAATTGGCAGTGTGCACACATGATCTTAGATCAGCAGTTCTCAACTTGTGGGTCATGACCCCTTTGGGAGTTGCATGAAAATCGGGTATCCTGCATATAAGATATTTACGTTATCATTCATAACAGTAGCAAAACAACAGTTAGCAGTGCAAATAATTTTATTATGGGGGGCACTACAACATGAGGAACTGTATTAAAGGGTCACAGGATTAGGGATGTTGAGAACCACTGTCTTAGATGTTAGAAGTAAAATGAAGAACACTTTCACTATAGTGGACGATGACAGCATTTAGCACACAAATATGTGATTCATGCTGTCAGAGAGATCAAGATCAATCTTTTTTTTTTTTTTAAATTTTTAGTTACATAGAGTGGCAATCACTTCAGATCATCTACTAACAAAAGTATGGCAACACACAGTGAAGAACCATCATGTGTCTTCTGCCAGCCATCATAGTTGGTGTGATCATCTCAAGTCATAATGGCAGCCTATTTAGTGAAGTGAGGCTATCCATCCTGTGTTTATCTAGTGATGGTGTGACAGCTGTTGTTCTGTCACTTTCTTGTGTTCATCCTAGACCTCAATATGTCTGTTACTCAAGGCCGGTGATAGGTTAGTCAACTGGATGGAGTATATTCTCATAAATGCTACTGTTTTGAATATTCCATACCTAATTAATGCTTACTTCAGATCACTTCAGTCAGAGAAGAGAAGGCGTACTCTGAAAATTACCAAGAACAACAGAGTTTCAAGGAAGTTTAAAAGACTTTCCAGACAATTTAGTTCGACAAGGCTTCAGACCCAGCCGTCTCTGCTTGAGCAGTGGAGGCCTACATAGGGCTCTGGACCTGAGGCTGCCAGGTTGTGTGGCTGTTGTCATGGAGACGACAGTGCTGGGAGTAGTCAGTTCTAACTTTGCTGCTGTTGCTGATTGAGGTGGGATGATTTACCTATTTGTTGTCTCCTAGTTCCTCTTGATTGTTTAAAAAGGGGCTGGGGCATATCTACTTTGAGGGCTTGTTGGAAAGATTTAGAATGATAAAATAATAACTAATAAACACAGATCCATGACAAACACCCAGTAAACGTAGGTTTCCTTCCTGCCTCCTAAATCTGTCAAGGTACTTGGCAAGACACAGATATCCAGTGCATTCCATACACTTTGTCTTTGAAAATGTTCCTCTTTGCATATGTGGTTAGGAATGCAGTCATGTTCTTGCTTCTGGCCCTGTTCCTCTCACTTCCTTTATTACCTGGGATCTCTCATTCTCCCAGATTTCAAATCTCCATCCTGAAACCTCTGGATCCCTGATGCTCTTCCTACTTATTTTGTATTTTACCACCTTCAGGTAGACCAGTCACTTGCTTCTCTGGAAGCCTTCACCACATCGTAGCACATCATCAAATCTCCACTTTGGGCCTGACCTTCCAAACACTTGAACCGTGTTGACTTTAAACGACCTCTGCAGTTTCATCTCTAGATTTCTTTCCCTTTCAGGCAGGCTTTCTTTTCTTCTTGCATCATTTCATAATCTCATCTTGGCTTTTCACACCCTCAGCCCTCATCTTTTCACATTTTTTTTTTTAAAGGCATGCGCCACCACCGCCTGGGCCAGCTTTACACATCTTTTTTTTTTTTTTTTCCAATTGTTGTTTTGCTTTGTTTTCACTTCCTAACACTCCACCTTTTATTTTTTTACTTCTGATTGGATCTGACCTCTTTGCTTCCTTAGATGCAGGGTGTACCTTGTCTCCAGATTTGAGCTGTCAGCATCTTGAAAGCAAACCTAGTGGTGGATTTTCCTCAGCTGCCCTCCCCAATTCTCAGGTTTTTGTAAAATTCTCCATTGTAGCATCTGCTAGGACCAATAAACAGTGGTGACAGAGCCATCCCCTAGACCATTTCTAGCTTCTGTAGTTCTTCAAATAGATGGGGCAGCTGTATGGCCTGACAGCACTCACTGAGAAAACCATCAAGAACCTTCAATGAAATGATACAAGCTGTGTTTTCCTTTCTGTTCACTTGCTATCCATTATAGCAGATGTATTCTTTGTATCTACCATTTACTGTCTTCATGCCTTTGCTCTACTCTCCACTTCTTCTTCTCCCTATGTATTGTTTCTAAAATCTATTTGATGTATTCATGGTTATAGTCCACACTAAAATGGTATGTTACTCAGAAATGGAGTTGTTGGACTGCAGATGTAGGCCAGTCAGTCAAGTGATTGCCTGGCATGCTCAAGGCCCTAAGCTAGATCCCTAGCAGTACATAAACTGGGTGTGGTGGTTCTCCACTCTATTTCTGCTAACTGGAAATTGTTAGAGGGAGCAGAAGTTCAAAGCCATCCTTAGCTATATAGTGAGTACAAACCCAGCTTGTGCTGTGTAAGACCCTGTTTCAAAATAGAAAAGAAAAATTAAATCCAGACTGTGACAGACTGATGGTGATTCTTCAGTTTAGAAAAAGCACAATACTTCTACAGAGAAAATGAAATTTACATTACAAATTTTTATTTTTAATTTTTCTGTGATAAAAGCATGGTGGTCTCCATTATTTCATTTGATTCCTTCTTCTGTGAATTAGGACAGATAACATCCCACATCTGGAATTTTCCAGTGTTCATTCTAAGACAATTTGTGTTGCATAATACTAGTATACTTACAGTTCACATAATTTGATACTTTAAAGTATGTATCAGTGGTTTCCCCCAATATTTATTCAAGTGAGGTAAATCATTGCAGTTTAGCAGTTTAAAAGCCTTTGGTCAGAGTACCTTCTGCCTGACATTTGAAATTACTTGTTTTGGCCATTAGATCCTGACATCATATTTTTATTGTCCCAGTGATGTAATATAATCAGAAAAGTTCAAATTAAGTTTTAGAATTTTCTTTAAAATTTACTTATAATCCTTTTAATCATTAAAACAATATAAATTATAATTCAATGCCTTTTGTTTGTTTTTTAGACTTTTAAAATCTTATTTTTATTTATGGTGCATGTCTATGTCTGTGTGAGTGTGTGCCATATGTGTGTGGATGTCCCGAGGCCACAAATAATTGTTGGATTCTTCAGATCTGGAGTTACTGGTGGTTGTGAGCTCAGACTTGGGTGCTGAGAACTAAACTCTGGACCTTTGGAAGAACAGCAAGCGCTACTATCCATTGAGTATCTCTCCACCCTCTCATGTCTAATTTTTTTGCCAAGGTGCATTGTTGGAATGTGATTTTTTATTTCTTAATGTCTTAATGTTCTCTCTTACTTCATCCCTTCCATAGTAACTTAGTGCACTGTTGAAATCTCAAATGGAAGTAGGGAGCATGTTTCAGTAGATTGCATGTTATACTCTTTATGACTTCTTTTGTGCATTTCCTGGTTCTTATTCTCAAATCTTTCTATATAAACAGACAGTTTTAGGCATCTTTTTCTTTACAAATGAAGAGACATAGGCAGCATCCCCAGTGTCTAAGATATACCATGTGACAATTTAAAATAGAGTTATACAGCCAAAGTCTCACATGAAAAATGCAGAGTGGAATTGGCTGTATTCCACACTCTTGAGAGCCCAAGCCAGTAGTCCAAAATGGAAAATGGAGTGTTGGGAGAAAAAAAAGCATTTCCCCATAGAAGCACACATTCATCTTGGGTGGCAGGAAAGATAATTCTTTGAGCACTGTTGCAGGCTTGGCTTTTTCCTTGGCACTCCAGACTGCCAGCCTCTGTAAGGCAGCTTCTCAGCAAACTCTATAAGCTCTGCTCAAATTTATCCTCTGACAGCTTATGTTAGAACACCACTTGTTATAGTGAGAGATCTGGACATCTACCATTTCTGCCTCAGCTTTCCAATGTCATGGTCTCCCAGCCTCACTTTTATAGAGTTAGTCAATAAAAGTAAGTCAAATCAGTGATGTTTTTCATACAAATTGACCATCAATGATTTCCAAATTCTTCTCTAAAATGCTACAAAATCCAAAACTTTCTGAGTGCAGATATGATGCTACAGCAGACGGTTCTCCTCCACTTGATCATGTGTGAGAAATAACAGTCAAAATTCAGGCAGGCAGGAACTACCCATCATTCCTTCCAGGCTATGAAAAAGGATGGATAAACCAGCAATGGATTTGGTATTTTCACTTGGATGCCATCCTGAAGAACTCATGGTTATACAGAAATATTCCAAAATCCAAAACAATGCAACATACAAAACTCTTCGGTTCTCAAGGAATTTGAATAAGGGATGTCTATCTTATATTCACCAGAGTTAGAATCTAGTCTTCGCAGAAGACTATCTGGTATAAAGGACATTGTTACCTAGTGTGCATTTAGGATAAATGTTCATCTTTGCTCCTGATTCTGTGGTATGAAGTAACACAAATACATGCTATTTGTCATGTTCTTTGTATGTGGTTAGCATCCTAAAGTTCTTGTCATTGTAAAGAAGGTATCTCTATCTTTATCTCCATATTGTAACAGTATTGTGATAGTTCATATCCATACCTGCCCATAGACATTTCTCATCTGTCCTAATAAATGATATTAGTGAAAAGGACTTAAAAATAATTTCAATTATTTGTTGAACACATTAAAATACTATGTAATGTAATTATGGTTTCCATGGGAATATTAATCAAATCCAGTTCTTTGGAAATGACTTTTTTCATTTTTACATTAGTGGATCTTTCAATAAATAAATGAATGATTAGTCATAGAATCATTAAATTTTGGAAGTGGAAGGAAACAAACCATTTGTTCCAATCCCTATACTGCTTTTTAGATTGAAGTTTAGAGTCTACAGTTGAAATATCATTTCTTTATCCAGAGTTCACTGTTCTATGTGTGACTGTTGAGAAATATCCTTCTGTATCATCTGTGCAAATGACAAGTCAGTTTATACCACAGTGGCCTTTCTGCTTTTCCTAGGCTCTTCTCTGAGGCCATGAGAAAACTACTCTCAGCCTGTCAGTAGCACAACCCAGAAAACTAGAGTTTATTATTATTTATTTAGTCCTATGTATCCAAGTGTGTTGGTTTATCCTATTCATAGCTCAGCCCTGAACCTTTATTTATGTCTTGGCTCTTCCTACTCCAGAGACTCACTTGGGCTGGAGCTCTACTTTCCCCATCTTTATTTTGGTATAGAAAGCTATAGTTCATGTTGAGTCTATAGAAGAAAGCAACATCCTTGAGCTATATCCAGTCTCCACATTTGCTTTTCCTTTATCCTTCTTACTACCAAAAGGAATCTCATCAGGCTGAACCTCTATGTTGGATATCATTTATATAATTTCATTAGCATCATTATTTCTACATGTTTAGTGTTTTCTTCGACTAACGTGCAGGTCCTAAAGTATCTCTTTAAAGTACTGCTTAATAAACACGTTTGCAAAATGGGCCTTTCAAGGGCACTTTGAGAAAGCTCACATTGCTTTTTGCACTACCGCTGCCATACCTCCTTTTCTTTACTGTTTTTCTACTCTGCTTCCCATGTTGGGAATCTATCAGTTGAGATCTATATCTATTCTTCCACATATCCACTGAAGGCCCTTTTCTCAGATACCCCATGTTCAGCTTATAGAGGGTATTTCCTTAACTAGCTACTTGGTGGTTGTCACGATGACCCTCAAATAATAGTGTCCATTTGATCTTTTAGAATTCCATAGTTAGGAACTGCGACATCTGACTGGTCTGTGCTGTGGACTAAGGCATTCAGTCACAATTTCTAATGGGACTGGAGTACTGGTGCCCTGGGTCTTCTGTAGTAGATGATGTGAAAGCATTTCCAAGGGATTTTGTTCTCATATCTATCAAAAATAGACATTTAAAATGTTTCTGCAATTTTAAGTCCATTATATTATTTATACTTGAGGAGTTCTTATGTTCATAATGACACTGGATCCAATCAAACCCTGGGTGTTTCAGAGTAGTGTAATTATTGCTATAGTTAATAGAGAGTGAGTTATCCACAAGTGAGTGGGGTCACTTCTGCAGCATTATATCTGAAAACCACTTGAAGCAGAAAATTTTCATATTTCACACTTAAGCCTAATTTCTCTCCTGTATTAGAAAAGAACCATTTTACCACCCATTGGAGTTTATCGTTTGTAAGATTTTTCTTTGTCCTTTGATGCCAGACTACTGGCTGAGATGTGTGCCTGAAAGAGTGATGTCCATGTTTGGAAGCCAGGAAGACAGCAGGTGACAGCAGACTGATTGTGGAGTTTGGCCAGGAGGCAGAGTTGGTCAAGGGCAAAGGCACATGGAATGATGTTCCTGGAAGGAAATAAAAACAAACAGACGATTATGTCTTTGCCTAGCACATTTTTCCTTGCAGCTTTTTAACTTTTTTATGGGAATGAAGTCAGTTAAAATTCCCCTTTTCTAGTGATGCCTGGCCCAGGATTAAGAAGTAGTGGAAAGTGTGGCAGGGAGAGTCAAGGCTCTACTTTGAAATGTAATACCTGGAGTAACCATTGCTGCTGCTGTGATAAAATCTCTGAAGGGAATCACCTTAGTGAGGGAAGTAGTTTATTTTAACTCACAGTTCCATAGCAGAAAAGGCACAATGATGGAACAGGAGATCAGCAGGGTGGTACTCATGGCAGTAGAGTGGCTTCTATCTGTGGCCACTGAGGAAGGGTAGTTCTCCAGTGATTAGCCAGCAAGAGCCCTCTATCCCTGACCTGTGGAACTGTGTAGGCCTCTAAGTCTTATGTGTAAAAGTTTCTACAACTCTCTAGAACACCAGCTGAGGTGCAAGTGTTATCTCATGACCCTGTGAGGGCCTTTTCACATCAAGCATTACACAATTGGAAGTTAGTCACTGAGGTTCTTGTGTTCTCTGCCCTGTCTTCAATGTTTATATACTTCTTGGGTTTTCCTCTCTGTACCTATTTTTCCTCCTACCTCTCTTTCTCTGCCTCCTCTCTTCCTTCTAGCTCCTCATCTCCTCCATTCCACCCCTCCTCCCTCCTTCTATGATATGTATACAGTGCTAGCAAATTTCTCTCCCAGGAGTTCAGAGTCCAGCAAGGGGGCCAGACAGTACAAAGTAAAGGCATTCAGAGAAGATTCTGCCCACATCCTGAGTGTGGAGGAAACCTTATGGGGCAGAAGTTAGTTTATGAATATAATCCTGCTGTTTCAGGTCTAGGGAAAAACTGTCCCTGTTACCTGCTGTAAAATAAGTTATAGATTCTGTTATCATGGCATATTTTGCTATGGATTATGTGATAATATATTATTCATTTTAATATTAAAAATCACCACAAACAAATAAATTCAGGAGAAACAAGAAGTTGCCTTAGTAGAAAATCTTTGTTCCCCCCTTTCTATTCAAGGAGCAAATTGGGAGTCAGAAAAAAAAATGGGAGCTCTATTTGCCATGACCATGGGAACTATGGGCTTGGTAGGGACACTTCCTCCACTGACAAACAGAAGGCTGTATTCTTGTGGGGAGTAGGGGGCAGCTAATTGCAAGAACAATGGAAGAGACAAGTGAAAGTAAAGTCAAGGGAAGTCTGCAGAGACAGTGGAAAGCTTGAGGATCACCTCCAGCTTTCAGGGCTATTTCAAAAAGCCTCCAAGGGCTGAGAGGATTCTTCACAATCCTTTCCATGTGTGTGTGTTTGAATCCCACAGCCCACATCTGGCTTTAGGGGAGGGATAATAGCTCTGTCTGCCTTAACAATGTCCCAGGCACTCACTGTGTCATGTGATGAAGTGATAGGAAAGATAATTGCACCACTTAAGAGATTTGAGTGCTCCCCACACTAGATCTTATCATTTTATTTGTTCTGACATCACAGTCATCCCTAAATTACGTCCTAATATTGTCTCCCATGGACATAGATGAAGAAGAAAAAGAAAATAGTCTACTCCAAATTGAAGGAAACTGAATCTATTAGCTGTATTAAGTACTGTTGATCTAATAATAATAAAATGTGAATTAATATTGATTTTGTGGTATACGGCCATTTCAAAAGACTTTTCTATCATTTATAGTTTATGATCAATACAGCCCTGTGAAATATGCCAAATCAGGTATATTTATTTGTCTTTTTAAAGATAAAAGCATTAAGGCTCAGGGGCACATGCTGAAGAACTTATAGGTGATAAGCACTGAAACAAAGTCAATTTCCTGACTATATATTCTGTTGAAGCCAGTCCGCTGTATCCTGACAGCTCTTATAACTTAAACCTGCATAGACACATCTGATTTTTGGCATTTCTCTAGTCCAATAGGGTCAAATCGAACAGTTTTTGGAAGTTAGGAACGTCAATTTTAGTGTCTTGGTAATTATCTTACACATCATACAGTCTTCACTGGAGTTGCTAGATAAATGAGATGTCAGTGCACAGAACAGCAAGCATCATTGCTGCTGGCTTTTGATTGGCCCCATCTGTTGCTAAGAGGAGTTGTGGGCTTTCAGCAGCTGCCAGCCATGCAGGCATTTCAGAGTGGAGCTGAACCCAGGTTGACAGCAGCTAGAAAAGGAATGTGTCCTTACCTGGCAAGGACATCCTTTAAGTCGATGGTGTTTTAAATTTTGTTTATTTATTTTTTATTTTTTGTCAACTGGGCTGAGAGAGCTCCTGATGTTGATGCATTTTATTGCTTTTTTATGAAGTCCACTTTTGTGTTTTTTTCTTCTCCCTTTTTCTTACTTAGGTTTTTTTTTTTTTTTTTTTTTTTTAATTGCTGACAGACCATTCACTCACCTTACAAAAGAATAAGTAATTTTCAATTAACATCTGAAATGCGGAATTTGGTTTCTTCACTAGTAGGAAAGTAATTGTTAGGTAAAAGAAATAAAGGCTATTAAAAGAAGGAATGCTGGGCATGCATCATTTTCCTGGCAATTACAAAATAGATTTTAAAATATCCCCCTAGGACTGGGACAGGAGAATGAGAATTGTTGGATTTGGGTGGCTTCCCATGTTTAAAATCCTGTTTATCTGCAGTGTGACTGAAATAGATGCTGAGGAAAGGGAAGCGTTATGTGCATTCTCTCCTTTCTTGCCTTTCCATAGCCTGCTGTCTCTTCTTCACCTGGTCGGCTCACCTCATCTTTACTCATTCAAGTCAGCTTGATGCACAGGACTTCTGGCCATTTCCGCCATGTGTGTGCCTAGCAGCAGCACTTGTGCACCTGTTCTGGAACTTGGAATAGTCAGCCTCCGTGATAGTTACTGTTTCTCATGGCCATTTCCAATCCCAAGTTGTTGAGTGCCTAAGATCCAAGGATCATGTTTTATGCAATTTTCAATTCCAAGCACTTAGAACTGCATCTGGATCCTAGTGGACACCACTTCTTCATGCCCTGAATACCAGCCCTGAACAGTTCAGAGAACTAACAAGTGCATGAATGTAATGCATTTTTCTATATCTCTAAACAGCTCATTCCAGGCCCATGTGTCTTAAAGGCCAGGCTTAAAAGTAAAAACTGAATGATTAAATCACCACCACAGAGCAGTAAACATATCTCTGGCTGCTGAAAGATGCTGACTGCCTCTGATCACATCCACCCTTGGAGGTATTCGAGCTGTTTCTGATTATGGAGTGTGGTACATGTAGCATGGCGTTTAATGTGGAAAGGAGGTCACACAGTTGAAAGGCTCACAAGCTCTTTGACAGATGTGAAAAGAAGGCTTCAGGTGGGGGCTTGATATGCCTGAAGCCACCCAGAGGGCAGGTGACTGAACTCTGCTTGACCCCTCTTGGGCATACTCTTAGATTTCTTTTCTCCCTCCCACTTAATGTTTTCTGCCAACTTAGCATTGCGCTCAATTTTGTGTTCTCCATAAAGCTTTCATAGCTATGCATTTTGATGGCCAGTAAATACTGAAATAAAATTGGTTTTTCCTTCCTCTTTTCACCCCATCCTTTTCCTTACAAAGAGTGTAAAAGAACAAACATCCGCTCCAGACACTCATTAAAAGAAGAGGCTGTTGAACATCCGGTTCAAGAATTAGGACATGAAGGTTTGTCCGCTGTTCCTTTCTGCCTCCCGCCCTGTTGCCATCCTCCTCTGTCCTCAACTCCTTTACCCTCTTCTCCAGGTGAAGAATCTACTCGCTTCCCTCTGCAGGTTGAGAAGTCTAACAATTCTCCATCTTAAGCAGCATCCGCCTCTTTTCCAGGCTCCTGAACCCGGGTCAAGCTGTTTGGAAGTGGAAGATGATCACAGCAATGTGCACTTGCCAGTCGCAGCATGAACTGCCTACTGTTTTCTTCCCCCTTCTCCTTCCTCTCATCCATACTGGTCTAGGATGAAGCATGTTCAGTTTCTTCCTCCAACACTTTCAAAATCCCCCTCCAACTCTCTCTCTCTCTCTCTCTCTCTCTCTCTCTCTCTCTCTCTCTCTCTCTCTCTGTCTCTCTCTCTCTGTCTCTCTCTCTCTCTCTCTCTCTCTCTCTCTCTCTCTCTCTCTCTGTGTGTGTGTGTGTGTGTGTGTGTGTGTGTGTGTGTTCTAACCCACTGAATACAGGAAGTGCTTACCATAATGCCCAGGTGTGGGGCAATCTAATTGAGCATGAAAATCTTACCAGTGGCCACACACTCAAAAAAAAAAAAAAAAAAAAAAAAAAGAGTAATTCTCTGTTCTCCAGGAACTGTCAATTGTCCATAGCTCCTAAGAAAGGGGTGAAGCATGGAGACCATCTACTCATCTAGAGCAGAAATTTTGACCAGCAGGTATCCCAGCTGCTGTGCATTCATGTGTAAAGTAGCCATATCGTGCCCAGAAGACAGCATTTCGCATCACTCCTCCCTGTCCACTGGCTCTTACGTTCTTTCTGCCTCCTCTTGCACAGTGTTTCATGAGCCTCAGTGGTGAAAGGGTTGAAACAGAGATGCCATTTAGGACCGAGCACTCAGTCTCTTACTCTCAGGACTTTGAGCTGTGATGAGTCTCCGTATTAATTCCTGTCCACTGCAAAAGGAAGCTTCTTTGACCAAGGTTGAGAGCAGCCCAAGTCCATGGGTATAAATAGACATCTTTAGAAGGCTGCTTGGCAGCATGTCCATTTAATAAAATAACAGTACCAGATTCTTGCTGTGGATGGTTGATTGATAAATAAAATGCTAATTGGCTAGTAGTATATTATATATATGTCTATCATTCTCTTTTCAAAAATAATGATTTTTTTAGTATATAAAACAGATGTATACAAAGGAAATTGTAACTGTTTATAGTGATAATTATGCTACAATTTATACTTTTGACAATTCTCATGACTGCCTTTAAGAAAAACCTGGGTTGACCAGAATTGGCTGTTTCTACTTCTCCTTCAGGGCCTAGTTTAAGACAATTGAAAGGCAGTAGACTGGTCATTTGTGACTGTAACATTGTGGAAATTCACCTGGTCACCTTTGTCTAAGAAAAAGCGTAAAGATCCTTTCTAAAACATCCCCTTGATAAACTTTAAAACAGCATCAGTGAACATCCTCAGCCAGCGATCTAATCCATCTAATATCCAAATTTGTCTTAAGGTCAGTTACACCTGACTTTACTGACATTAAAATAGATCCTAATAATCTGAGAAGTAACTGATGGCCAGTGCTGGGAGGAGGATTGTTTCGGGACAGACAAGGTAAGATCTTCCTACCAGGACATCCTGTCTTCAGGTATCACTGGGTGCAGTCTATTCCTGAGCCAGTGCTAGAGTATTGGAGGAGATTGCTGTGTTCCCTGAAGCTTTGCTGAAATTCCTACTGGGTTTTGTAGGAAAGGAACAAACCCCATAGAGAAAACAGAGGCCCCATGGGATAGGTGGAGCAGTGATCACAAGGTGGAAAAAGAAAACATAAACAACTGGGGTAGCTTTGTGATTCTAGTACTCAGATTAAGTCCTTTCAACAAAAGGCTACCCAATGGAATCTGCTGGGCTTAGAGCTGGAAGGTATGAGCTCACTCCCTGGCTTAGGCTTTGTGTCTTGCAGGTTGTGTTGAGGGCCCTTTCTAAAACTTCTTCAGACTCATGTCCCATACAGTCTGCCATCATCATCACTTTCTGGAAATGATACACTAACCAGGTAATATTTAATTTCACCAGGATTCAATGAGCATTATTCTTGGGTCAGGTCTGTTAGGATATCCTTTAGGAGCCACGCTCTATCCCATGCTGGTTCTTAATACCTAGAAAAAAAATTCAGGTACGAGAGTAGTGGAAGGGTTTCTGGTGGTTATCTAGGAGACTAGGAAGCTCATTCCCTGGGATGGGGTAAGAATTGAATGTGAGGAAAAGACCGAAGACCAATATCCCTTCAGAATGGGATGGAAACTAAGACTGGGAGTAGGCAAAACAGGGATTCTAGACTGAGTGTTATATAGGGCCCCTTGCTCTTCCTCTTCAATCTTTTGGTCTTGTTTAGATACCCTGATGTAGCTGGAAGTTCCTCTTTACCGCCTGGTTCACAGATGCTCAGACCCAAGTAAACACACAGAGGCTTCTACTAATTAACACTGCTTGGCCATTAGCTCAGGCTAACTACTGATTAACTCTTACACTTAAACTCAACCCATTTCTGTTAATCTATATGTCGCCACATTTTCCATGGCTTTACCTGTGTGCCATTACATGCTGCTCCCTGGATGGCGGGCTGGCGTCTCCTGACTTAACCTTCCTCTTCCCAGAATTCTCCTTGTCTGCTTATCCTGCCTATACTTCCTGCTTGGCTACTGGCCAATCAGTGTTTTATAAAACCAGTGTACAAAAGCATTATCTCACAGCACCCTGGCCCTTGCCTTCCTTTTTCTCATCACAGTGTCTTCTGGGGACAAGATGCCATTCTATCAGAGAGCCAGTTTTCTCTTTTCCTGTCCAACTATGTTCCTCTAATTGTCCTTGAAGATGTGTATTTGAAGTGTTCCCATAGAGTTGTATTTCTGTATAAGTATTTATGATGTAGCATGATTAGTGTTTCATCTCTACTTCTAAGAGAAGCTTAAACCATTCCACTCTGTGAGTCCACTATTAGGAAAGGAAACAAGCTGAGAGATATTTTTAAAAATATAGATGAATAAGCTGTGTCCATAACCACTACAGAAGCACACATTTACATGCAGCCAATCTGTATGATAATCACAAGCATTTCTCATTGAGCATTTCAGCAAGGGAATGGAGTTTGAATTAGCAGGATGTAGTCAAAGTGATACAATTTCAGCTACAGAGATTAGTACAAATTGGTGAGAATAGGAGAGCTGCCCCAGACTGTGGCCATCACTCAATCTCCAGGACTTTCCCCAGCTAGTCTCTGTATCGAGATCCTGTTCATCCAAAACCAAATAAACGTGCCTCTTTTGGGAAGTGTTCGGAATCTTTACTCAACCAAAACTACTTTTGTGCTCCCATCCCTCTATAGTATTTAATCATTTCCAATTCTCTAAAAAGTTTATTTATTTATTTTTTGTGTAGGGTGTTTTGCTAGCATGTATGACTCTATACTATGCACGTGCCTGGTGCCCTCAAAGGCCAGAAGATGGTGTCTGATCTCCAGAACTGGAGTTTCAGGTGGCTATGTAGATGTTGGGAATCAAATCCCTGTAAGAGCAATCAGTGCTCTTAACTGCTGAGCCATCTCTCTATCCTCACTTTCAATAATTTTTTAAAAATTGTATTCATTGCTGTTTTTCCTACATGTGTGAGGGTGTCAGGAGCTCTGGAACTGGAGTTACAGACAGGTGAGAGCCACCATGTGGGTTTTGGGAACAGAACCTGGGTCTCTGGATGAGCCGCCTATGCTCTCAACTGCTGAGCCCTGTCTTCAGCCCCCACTTTCAACTTTTATTTACCTCTTTCTAGTTCATTATATATTATGCAAGATACTGATACGTTGCTTCCTTTCTTCTTCCTAAATAAACCTATAAATAGAATTAAAAATATTTTTTTTTGAGACAGGGTTTCTCTGTGTAGCTTTGCACCTTTCCTGGAACTCACTCTGTAGCTCAGGCTGGCCTCGAACTCACAGAGATCTGCCTGCCCCTGCCTCCTGAGTGCTGAGATTAAAGGCATGCACCACCGCTTGGCTTAGAATTTAGCAAATAATGATGGGCTGAATAAATGAAGGGATGAATTCAGCTAGGAGAACTTTGCTTCTTTACTGATGATCTTAGGTGTGATGAACAGCCACAATACACCATGGTCTGTGTTCAGTGATGTGGTAAACTTGCACACTTGTGGTCTAACATAACACTTGTACACTTCCTTTTTTATGCTAAAGAATAGATTTACAGAAAGGTTGGGATCCTACCATTTTTGAGAATATATGGGAAATCTGTTGTTCTTAAGTGTCTAACACTCTTTGACGTAGAAGCAAGCTTTGAATATTATGATCAGTACAAACAAGCAGGGAGATTCCCTATCAGCTCCCAAAGACAAGAGAGTGAGCATGTCAAAGCAAGAGTTCTCATTTCAGCAATGCTAATGATTCTATTTCTGTCTTCTCAAAACACTGACTTTTTTCTTTTTTTGGTCTTATTGCTTGAAGTTCCTAATTTTCAGTTCATTACTCATTCTCCCCACAAGTGAGTATTCCAAGGATTAGTTATTATAAAGCACTTTGCAAATGAATGACATATGTAGGCTCTAAGTGGTATTGTTATGCTGTGGGTTATGTCAGTGATACATATGAACAAAGATGTCATTTGCTGATGTCTAATTTGATGTATAACTCCCTGCTGTAGCAAAGTACCTCAAGGAATCACTATATAGTCTTTTCTTTAAAATATGTGAATTGGTAATTAAAGGTAATTACATTGCAGCATTCCTTTTGGGGCGAATCAAGTGATTGGCATTGGTTAGCACTGAGTATGGCCTTTGAATTACAGTTACTCCAGAGTATGCATTTCTCTCATCAAAGTATTATATCTGCAAGTATGACCAATCTAAATATGGCCACTCCCTTTTAGAATTTTGGTTTATAACACGTTTTTAGGAAATCAAATGAATCAACCTTTTGGTGGGCTGTGGCTCAGATTTTGGGAGAATTCTAGCCAAATAACTTTTTTGATTTCTTAAAAACAATAACAAAACAAAAACAAAAACAAAAGCAACAAATACCCTAAATCACTCATATCAATTCTTTGAGAGTACTTTTTCTTGATAATATGTATGCCCTGGACATAGGAAACATACTGTAGAACACAGGAATTGCTAGAGAGTATCTTTGCTCTGCCAAAAGAAGTCCAGAAAATAAAACTTATACAAAGCTATTTGAAAAATGCTAGGTTTTCTCATTGAGGGGCATGCTGCTGACCACTTGAGTTTGATTCTTTGTGTAAACATATTTGTAAGCCTGTGTTCTCTGGGTTTGGACTACAAAGTGTTCAGAAACGATAGCATTAGTTAAAATGAGATAAGAGGCTTAGACTACAAAAATTCAATATTTCCTCTTATTTTTTCCTGAAATATGATATGTAGACTATAAAGTTCTTTGGTTTTGAAGTTTCAAAACATCAATTTCTCATGACATTTCCAAAGGAATTATAAAAGCTTGATGCAAAAATTATATACATGTGCTGTTTATGAAAAATAATTGTTTCATTTGTTATGAAGACTTTAAAAAGGTTCTTTACAAAACTAAAAAATCAATGAAACTTTAGTTAAAAGACAAATATCCATGTCATGCTTTGAAACTTCCTGTTTCTTACTAAGTTATGGCAAGTTTTGAAGCTTTAATTTAAAAGTAAAATGAAATATCACTAGCACAATATTTTAAAATCAGAACTATGTTGAAATAACTGTCAAACATGGGAGTGTTTGTGATAAAAATAATCCCTTCCCAAACTTGGCTTTGACAAATATTTTAAGGAAAAAGTTATTTGACTTCATGAGGTTGTTTCTCAGAGAGCAAATTCAAATTTACTTTAAAAAACAACCATTTTAGTTTGGCATAGTTTTGCTGTAGTTAATGAATCAACACTATCCCTGCTGTGATTATAACCTGCTTTTCTTAGCTGAACAGAAAATTGGGAGAGAAACGTCGGTGGTAATCTGCTGTCTTCACAATTGAATAGTCTCTGGTTCGATTGCTATGTTTAACTGTAATTTTGAGGTCTTGTGTCTGTTGACCACCAACTCAGGAGAACTGGCTTCTGATCTTGGTTCTGCCACAGAATGGCCATCACAGTTGGGTGAAACTCTCAGAAATGCCTGCTCTGCAGTGGGTTCTGGAGATTTATGATGATCTACTAGTAGAAATGTTGCCAGGATCACTACATTGCTTTATAGTGGGTAGATACACAAACTTGAAAGGAAGAAATCCAATTTCTGTTCCATTCGTACCCCTTGACCTATGCTGAAGTGCACAGAGCATTGCCAGAAGGACCCGGGACATCAGGGCAGTGGGAAAGGTCTGTCTTGGTAAACTGGTAGGAGTGAAAGCTAGTGAAAGTGCAAGGGACTGAGGCAGAGCTCTACCCTTTCTTCAGCAGTAGCGTTCTCAGCTTGAAGCCCTAACATTTCATGCCATACGATACATACAATACAGCTGTGTTTTTTTGTAGCCCTCCCCCAACATTGTAAGACATTTCACCTGCTAATGTCAGTTGGCATTATTTAAAGATAAGATCCAATGACCAATATTTTGCTCATCTCTGTCCCAAGGCACCAAATTTCTTAATTGCTTCCATATTTTTTTATGTCTGAGGAAGGCATCTTACTGGTACATCGCATGTCTTTTGAAAGAAATGTTTTATCTGTTACGGTTACTCAATTCAATTAGGTAATTTTCCCTTATCAATTTATAGATTGTCATCACATATCTTGGTTTTTGAGAGTTGTGAAACATTTGCTCTTATATTTATTATTCACTCCAAATTAAATACAATCAAAAGACCAGGAAGAAAGAAAACAAATCTAAAGGTTCAAAGATATTACAGTGTCTTTTTAAGGACTCTCTTAGATTGTAAGTGAAGAAATTATTTGGCTTCCTTTTGAGCTAATGTCATAGTTATATCAAACAATGTTCCTTTCATTGTCGAATAAGATAGGATGCTGAACATGAAAGGGGGAAAGAAGAAAGAGTTTCTGAACTACCCATATTTACTCACTGAAATTTGAATCTGCTATAAAACATGAGACACTGGTTAGTGATTTTAACCTGAGGGCTTTCATGAGTAGGATGGGAACTTTTAGTATAAAGAGACCTTAGAGACTTAGCTGTGTCTGCCCATCAGGTGAGAACTGCAGCTATGGATTAGAGTGAGCACTCACCACACTCACAAATTATTGTTATCTTCATCATGGGCTTTCAGGTCTCTGAGGATGTGAGAAGTCAATGTGTTTATTAATAGACCATCCATTTGATGCTTTTTGTGAAAGCATTACTGTTAACAGAGTGGAGAATGAGGGAAAAGGAAATCCCAGATATAAAGCAAAGTCAGGGAGGGGAGTGTTAAACCTACACTCCAGTATGTTCCACATAGAATAAGCAAAGCCTGAAACAGACAGGATCCCCACATCTTTAATTAATCATGAATGTCAATCGAGGGTGTTATATTCTTGAGATGTACAGTTTACCAAGCCTCTGTGCCCCTAAAGTCTTCTCTTCTAAATCTCACAAAATTGACATATCTTTTTTAAACAGGACATTTCAAACTAATATAAAATGAAAACACTTAGAATAATCACCAAATAAAATAGGCCTGGGGTGAGTTGTGATGGAAAGCTATGTTGAATTTTATTTTAGAAAGCCATGTAAAAATTAGGTTAGACTTTATCAGTGGAAATCCCTTGGTATTAACACTTCATTTTCTCATCTGTTAAAAACAGTAACGAGTCATTTCTGAAAAAAATAATTTTATTTTCCAACAGAAAGTAGTTTTCCTCTTCCATACTTTGCTCTTCTGTTTCCTTGACTTCACAAGTGCTCAGTGCCCAGGATTAGATTAGAGAACCATGACTGACTCAAGTCACATGCTTCTATTATACTATTTTCTTCATCTATCTGGGAAAGGTATTTAAATGAGAATCATCTCTCATAAAGTCAGCTGAAAAGATTTTCAATTCTCAGTGTAAGGAAGAGAGAGATGTCTGCATGAGAACTAAAATGCCTGTTTAACAGTGATAGATTGTATGTGATATCAAGTTATCATACATGGCCTCTTAATAGCTACATGTCAACTGAAAATGAAAAGTTATTTGCATCTATACATATGTGTACCTATAAATAAGACATATGCTATTTGATTAGATAGTGAACTTTTCAGACAAAGGATTGATTTTCACAAACCAGAAAATTGTATAGACTTTTAAAGTAATTTCCCTAAATGTATCTCAATACTGTAGATATGAAAGTAAATATATATGTAACTGAGTACATGAACATTTTCCTCAAATACCCACGCTTATATATTTTTAAGTGAAAATAATGTCAAGAGACTTAACATTCCTGTTGGGTGGGTCAATGTCCTGACTTAGGAAGCACCCCTCAGAAGGGGAGGACCACCCCTCAGGAAAGTGGGTGCACCTTAAGCCATGCTAAAGAGATAGGAGGAATAATTATCCCTTTAATGAGATATTGCACTTCTCCATCTCAGAATTCCAGTGGCCTACTACAGTCACTTACACAGCCATATCCATGTGGTGTTGGCTTCATGCTGTCCCTAAAGCTTCCCTCCCTTTGGTGTGGCTGATCTCCTTGTCTGGTTAACTTGAGTGGAATGTCCTTTTTTCTTTTTCTTCTCCACCTTCCTCCTCCTGACAGCTGCTGCAGTTTACAGCATGCCTGTATCAGAAGTTTTTCTCTTTAACAATATTTTTCTCTTTAATAAAATGACCCCAGAATCAAAAAAAAAAAAAAAAAAGAAAGAAAGAAAGGAAAAAAGAGAAAACTGTTCAGGGGGAGGAACAACATAAAAGGTTCCATTTTCATTTATTACAGCAAGGAATTAATACTGAAAATAATTTTAAAAGCAATCAAAGTCATTTATGCATATCCTTGTTGTTCTGAAGTAAATTATTGTTATTATTATTTTAAATTTTACAGAATTAGAAGAGAAAGGATCTTGATTGATGGAACATATTGTTTTCTGTCTCACAGCATGATGCCAGGAGGATGTGTGAATACTGAAATATAAAATTGATACTTTGCCCAACCTAATGTGAAAATAAGCCTCAGGGTCTGACCAAAGTTAGTTGGGTGGATCTTGGTGAAGCCCTTGTACAGTGAATCCCTTCATGCTGAGAATACTTTTGGTTCTGAGTGTGTCAGTGATGGACTTTAAACTTAGCCTTCGGGCTAGCTGGCCTTCTGTTTGAATTTTAACGTCATGTTTTTGTTGTGTGTTTCATGCACACAGTTTGAGGTCTGACTGTGAAATCAATTTCTGTTGCCTTTCTGTTTGCACTGAAGCAGCATTTGAGTTGGATTAGACACATGGTTTCAATACTAATTTGATACAAATATTGTCAACAATAGCGTACTTTGCTTTTATCAGGACTTTGAGGAAATACTTTTTATTTCTTCTAATTAAGATTCACAATCTGGTATGCCAGGAGCTTATTGTCAAAGGTCAAATAATTTTGCTATAAACTTTGAGAAGAGTGAATTTCTATGGATAATTTGCTCTCAAATGTTCTTTTCCTTTACTTAATTCTGTAAATTTCTCATATTTATATCTATTATCATATGACTTTTGATCTGTCTTAGTAAGTCTGTACTTATTCACAATAACCTCGTAAGCTATTTATTTAAGGAAAAAGTTATTTTTCAAGAAATATGCTGAAATATCCTTTGGTCTATAGTTTAATTGAAAAAATCCACAAATCTTTCTCAATTTATTATCTATAGGATAATTAATTCATTGAAAGTGTTTCATATATATATATATATATATATATATATATATATATATATGTGATATTTTTACTAAGAATCATTTCTTAGTAAATCATTAAATTACCACATGACCATAACAAACTCTTATGAAGGAACATGATAACACAATGTTATTCGACAAATAAGATCTACTTGCAGAGTATCCAGGATACAGATGTGTATATGCACATGCACAAAAATATAGGTATGTCTGTATGAATATACATATTCATATATGTTGTATATTTGTACATGTTTACATTTATTTGTTACTGTGTGTGTTTGATGTGTATGTATGTGTGTGTGCATGCTTGTGAACAGTGTATGCACAGTTGTGGGGTTGGTTCTCTACTTCTATCTTTACATGGATTCTAGGGGTTGAACTCAGACTCTCAAGCTTTCATAGCAAGCACTTTACCTAGTGACCCATTTCACCAGCCCACACATGTAATTGTAACACAAATAATGTTCTAGGTTACCATACAGGATTGATTATAAGACTCAAAAATGGTTAATAATGCAAGGACATACCAGTACCTAAGTGGTATATTCCTACTTTTAAATATATAGTCATTTTAATAAGATTTACTATGTAAGTCTGTCCTTGCTGAATAGCTGGTGTTGTTTCTCAGCTTGTCTCCTAAGGAAATAGGCTACATGGTGTGCTGTAGGCTAAAGGGACCAAATCTAGGCCCTGATGCTCACTGTCAGCACAGATCCATTCTCTAAAGGTCGGCTCTATATAATTCTAAAACTTGTACCAACTCATTGGGTGTGGTGAACATAAACTAAAATTTAATTCTACTGAGAAGTAAGTGATGACATGATAATTTACTGAACAGGTACACAAATGAGTATATTTGAAAATGTAATATTCTTATACTTCTTGGAATATGTTCAGAACTGAGGCAAGAGGCCACAAAAATATCTACTTTGGCAAAGAGCTTGGCATATTATCAATAAATATTCTTTAATAAGAACTTGCATAAAGTACCCTATGATTAATATGGTAATGACTGATTCTAGTGTATTAGTCTTGTGATTTGGCTCTAGGCATTATCCAACAGGCAGCGGTAATTTTTGTATGTCTGCCATCTGTGTATTAAATCATAACATGTCCCTTTTGCAGGTGAGCCATCACCTATAAGGCTATCTGGCCCTTGAGTCCTCATTTGTGTCATGGATTATAAAATCCTAATGAAATCCTCTAAAGATATCAAGACACATTGTGTTTTTCAGCTATGTACAACCTTTATGAGGGTGTGATTTCTGCATTAAAATGTATTTTTAATGGTTTGTGACATTCTGAAAAAATACTCACTTAAAATTGACATTTATAAATCAATGAGATATTTCATCAAATGAGAAATGACATTCTAATAATTATACTTGCCAATTATTGAGTACTTGATATTTGCCAAGCAATGTATTAAGTATTTTCCAATTTGGCAAATAGTGTTAATTCTATGAGTATTAACAAACGATAAACTGAATTGTCAAGAAGTTCATTTAGGAGTACAGCTCATCAGTACGGGTGTATCACAGTTCTGAGCTTATCTGTTGTAAGAAGGCTTGTTATTCACCATTGTGCCTACAACTTATGATCTATACACACGTGTAGTTCCTTGTTATCCTAATATATCACTGTCATATGAGAAGCACTTTTTTTTCTTGGTTATACTGAATACTACTGTATATTAGGCTAGACAGATTACAAACAAAAGTCTTGGGTGCTTTGGCACGTGTATGTTGTGCATGCATGTATGTATGCATGTATCTGGGTGTGCAGGTGCAGACGTGGCTTCTTGCTGAACCCAGAGCTCACTGAATTGGCTGGTCTTGTGAGCCAGCTTGTCCTGGGCAACCCTGTCTCTACTTTGAGCACTAGGATTACAGAAAGGCTGCCACATCCACCTGGAATCTATGTTGGTGATGGGGATCTGAACTTCAGTCCTCATACTTATGCAGGTGCTTAACCTTCAGAGTTATTCAAGTAAATTATACAGAGATATACAAGTAAATTCTACATATTCCCCCGGTGAAGAGAGGATTGATGTTTGCTGAACACTTTATATCTATGAAGTAATTCATTTATGTCAACGAAGGCTATCAAAAAAAGAAACTAAATGCTATTAACTCCTTTTGCAGCAAGAAAACAGATATTTGAAATGGGCTCATTTCCCCACATACCACAGACCATGAGGGACGGCATCAGACCTGGCCTTGCCCTTCCCTTCCTCAAATTTAAGCCAGGTCTCTGTACCCACCCCACACAGTGCCCGTTCTTGTCTCACATGTGTTGACTGGCAATGGTCATTGTGTTTCTCTGCTTCCTGGTCCTACTTGTTTTTCATCTTACCTTTGTTCTAGCACGGAATATCATAGATTCTCCTCTCCTGGTGACTGGTCCTCTCACCCCCTTCTGTTCCTTTGCCCTTCCCCCTTATTCTGAGGCAGCCTCAGTATGCACCACCAGGCTGGGCCTCCCACCTTAGCCTCCCAAGTTCTGGAATTGCCAGTATGTAGGATCAGGTCAAGTTTACATAGTTTGGTTTCTTTATAGCACTTGTGAATTCTTCTGTATTGATCTATGTGTCATAGAATATAAGGAACATGAAACCAAGGACCTTTTTGTTGTTGTTGTTGTTGTTCCTGTATTCCAGTCGCCAGAGTGGGGATGGGCAAAAGAAGCATAAAATGAATGGCTAATGAATGAATGGATGAATGATTTTTAACCTATCTCTCCAAATTTGTTTTATAGGTTGAGGTCGAGTAAGTAATTTTTAATGTTACCTTGAGTTTTCTGAGTGATTTTCAGTGCTTTTCTTGAATGTCACCTAAATTCTTGCAAAAATTCTGTGGCTCTGAAAGGTTTGGCTGCTGATGGGTTATTTGCATCTGAGCTGGGATAGCAAGGACCCCTCTTACATGGAGTAAGTTTTGAATGCCCATTCTTCAATGTGACACAAAGTTAAGCATATAAAACATGCTACATATGAAAACTTATGAACTTTGGAAGGCATTTAAAAATGCAAAGTTTGAGCTTACATCTTGGATGTCTACATCCAATCTTTAAAATTCCAGTTTACACTAACGATTAAAGAAAACAATAGAGAAAATGCACAAAAGTAGAAGGGCAGCTTGGAGGCTGAGGAAGAGCAGAGGAAGGAAGAGCAGGCCATGGTAATAGGAAATTGAAGATGATCCAAGTACATTGTACATGTATATGAAAAGTCACAACAAAACCCATTATTTCATAAAATTAATGCCTTTAATCAAGGTGGGGAGATATTTGAAAAGACTATTTCCAAACAGAAAAGTGAATAGAAAAATGGTCCATAATCCTTGGTAACTGTCACAAATTTGTTTGGAAATAGACTGAAATTGATCTTTGTTGTTGCAAACTCAGTAAGAGGAGATTTCATCTCAGTTCTGCTTGCTTGAGTGCCTGTGTCGGTCACAACCCAAGTTATGACTGCTGTTGAACTGGTGAGAAAAGAAATGAGGTGGTCATTAGTGCATGGCCAGGCTTTTGTTGCCAATTTGGAATCATCAAATTGGCTAAAAGTCTCTTTTGGATTTTAAGCAGAACTGTGATCTGGGCATAAGTAGTAATATGAGATACCATTACAATTTAGGTTAAGATTGTCATTTTAAAACTATAATCACAGGCATCTCTCTTTAGGGGAGATTCATGAACCTCTTGGGAAAATAGATTTTATGTTTTGTTTTCCTTGTAAATGACACGCAGATGGTTTGTGTAATTGTGGCTGAAGCTTGGCTAATATTTCTTGATAACTAGGCATAATCTGCATTAATTGCTATAAATTGTTCATTTCCTTGATGGGAAATATTTTTCTTCTGTTAGGTAATTGTTTGTATTTTGTAAGTTATACATTTTCTTCACACAGTATAATACTGCAATTCACAAATGTATTTTTTTGGTGTCCATACTGTGCTTAAAATTGCATCCTTTCTAGTAAAAATTATGCCTCCAATGAAGATCCCAAATCCTGAAGTACTTTGAAATGCCTTCATTTGAAAGCTCTTTCTTTGACCTTACTTTTTAGGGACAGCAACGCTTTATTAAACAATGACTGAGAGAATTTCCTTTATGTTATTCTTTATGACCAATGTCATCAAAGAAAGTTAGCAGAGCAGAAAATGCCTTCTGGGTGAAGAGGCACTGTGAGAGCACCTTTTGCCTGTGGTGCCACAAGGTGCTTTTGTCTATTATAGCAGTTAGACTTGGTTTTGAGAACAGTATAATTGATTGCATTCCTGTCCACTAATAATGAGAAGTTCCAGATCCCATTTATGAGCCTTTGTGAAATCACGTTCTGGCATAGTACTTGATATAATATAATTAGTAAGCCATTGTTGAAGTTGAACCTGAATCAATATTTTACTGTTTTTTTCAATTACATCCTAAGAAATAATTAAGGGTTTACAATGACTTTCTTCTTCACTGAATAGCCCATGCCTATTTTAGGGTCTGATTTCACTGTGGTGGCAAACTTTTCTCAGTTAAGGTGATTTCTTGGCTTTTGATCTTTGCCCATGTGGCTGTTTCTGACCTACTTTGTTAGGTACACCAGGTGACTAAGGAAATGAAAACAGTTACATGGTATGGATTATAAACTCCTAACATAGCTAAGTGTTTAGAATTGTGCTAAGCATCATGGTGGTACAGAGAAAAAGCAAGACATGATTCCTCATTAATTTTTATCAAAAAAAAAAAAAGAAAACACAACTGATGAATGGGATAATATGTATTCAGTAGTGAATAATGCAATGGAGGTCAGGATAAAAGAACCGAGTAAGGGTATTTTAGGAAATCAAAGAACCCAGTAACTTACCCTGACAGCTATGTGATTAGATACCAACCTTGAAAGTTAAGCAAAGAAAAACAGGTGGGTGACTGACAGAATTTGAAATGTTTTGGGTCTGAAATTCTCTCATTTCTTTTGGAGCCATTCAGGGAATTTCCATTTATGTTGACCATTAATTTTTGTTCCAAAGAAATTTTATATAGATGGTGCTTTTACACAGCCAACTGACTCACAGATCACAAGGCACTCACTATTTCTATAGACAGTAAGAGTTCTGGACATTACAAGCCACGACATGCTCTTCCTCTCATGCAAGTCTATAATGTGTAAAATTCCCATTAGTGGTTGAGTCCCTTCTCAGCTGTTATGAAGTGTTTATGTTACTTTGTCACTTGAACATAATTTAACTTCAAAAAGAGAAGTTTCAGAAATATATCTAAAACTACAACTAAAACCCTCATCCTAAACATTTTAAATAGTAATCCATGCAATGTCTTTAATTACCTCTATGAAACAGTTCATGCCATCTTGTCCTAAGTACCTCTTTAGACACATTGAAGACATCTTTGACAAAAAGCTGTGTATTTTCTATGTCTATATATTAATATGCACAGCTAAAAAAAACCCCTTCAAACTGTGCTGCTGGTTCCAGAATGAGGCTGTTCAGTCACTGCAGATTGCCATCACTGAGAAAAGAACAGATTTCTGGGTGCTCAAAATTTTCCCTAACTCTAACACCACAATATTCAGCACCAGTAACTGTGAATGGAAATGCTTCCAACCAGAGTCTACCATTGATGTGTGTTTGACTTGGAGGGTTCTGTGATTTGGCAAGGACCTTATGGAGGCTTACAAACTGAAGAGACAAAAATGAACCATAATTAGAAATTTCAGAAAATTCACCTCCCTTTGATGGGTTCTAACAACGTGCATGATGGAAAATCCAGGAAAACATCTGATGACGGATCATGTGAGACTCAGCTAAGCCTTTCCCTCCCCATTTCAAGTTCACACTCCAGCAGCAAAGTCTACTCATCCCTTTAGTATTTGGCTCAATTACCTCCACTCTTTGGAATCCTCACATGCTTTAGGAGAGTGGATGCCTTTCCCTCTGTAAGCCTGCCATTCTGTGCTTATAAAACTGAATACATTTAATTTCAATGCATCCTCTGGAAAAAGGTGTTTACCAAATGTGGTGACTTATATCCATCTCTCTTGACCTGTGAGTCCTTATGGAAAGGTTGTACTAAGTTGTGTATTTCCAACACCCAGGAACAAGTATGTGTTTTCGTAAACAGTGAGAACTGTTTTCAATGACATGATTATTTCTGTTCTTTATCTCTCCCCATAAATGAGATAACCTTCAAATAGTGTAAAATCCTACTTGAAATACTCCCCTAACAGGATGTATTTGCAAGGTGGTGACATTTCAGTTCTTTCATGCAAGAAGTTGTAATTACTAAGGGGCTCCATAAAAAAAATTTTTAGTCTGACCTGAAAGGTGGTTCACAGCATGAACACCAGAATTAAGAGTATAATTAAGCCTGTGAGCATTTCAGTTTCATTAGGAGGAGTAGGAAACAAACCAAGAGTTTAGGAATTTATAATGAGACAATGATTTACAAAACTATTTTTATGTGGTACATTTTTAGGAAAATGCTTATTTATTTACATCGACCATTTTTTAAATTGCTATTCTTTTTCAATTTCTCACAATATTTGTACATATTTATGGGATGCCACATGATGCTTTGATAGATGTATAAATTGCATAGTGTTCACATCATGAACGTATATTATTTCCTCAAATATTTATCTCTTATTAAAAAAAAGAAAACCCAAAACCAACTATATCTCATTTTGTAGTCCAACCCTAAAGATTTTATCTTTTCTGTGTGGTGAAATCATTCAACAAAATTAAAAAACCTTTCTTCAAGCTTGTGTGTGTGTGTGTGTGTGTTTCACATATATGTATGTGGTTACACATGTGTATGTGGGTGCACATGTGTGCGCATTCATGGAGGGTACAGGTCAACATTGAGTATCTTCCCTAATCTCTTTCTAGATGATTTTTTAGATAGTCTCTCACTGAACTCAGAGTTCATTGATTTTGGCCAACAACCTCCAGGGAGCGTCCTTTCTCTCCTCCTCAGCGCTGTGTGTGGTGTGATTGCAGGCATGTCCTGCTCGACCTGTTTTTTTTTTTTTGTTGTTGTTGTTGTTTGTTTTTGTTTTTATGGGGCTGCCGAGGATCTAAACTCAGATCCTCATTTGTGCAGCAAGAGCTTTACTAACTGAATTATCTCCTCGGCCCACATATAGCTTCTTAAGTATACTATATGTTATTATCTGTAGTGACATCACCTTGCAATAGCTTATTAGGACATCTTATCTCCTGTCGGTGTTGCTGTGCATTCATCTTTTTTAAGGGAAGAATTGTATGCTGTTGAGTGTGTGCTCTGCCTTGCTTCTTGTCTGTTCACCAGGTGATGGATATTGAGGTCATTTCAATTTCTTGCCTATAGTTCTTTTGCAACACTCAACAGGGGTATCACTGAGTCACAGAGAAGTTATGCTTTATGCTTCTTAAAGAATACTCATACAGTTTTCCATAGCTAATTAATATCCTAACCAGTAATATGAATGGGTTTCCTTCTCATACAGCTTGTTCTTTCTGGTTTTTACAGTAGCCATTAAAGTAAGAGTAGATGATATCTTATTGTGGATTTTACTTCCATTTTCCTCATTATTTGTGTCACTGAGCATCTTAACATATACTTTTAAACCATTTGTGTGTCTTCTTTTGATAAATGTCCATTCCATCTTGTGCCTATTTTTATTTTTTATCTATTTATCTATCTATCTATCTATCTATCTATTTATTTTATTATTATGTGTTTTAATTTTATTCATCAGCCATGGGTTCCCCTGTCCTCCCTACTCCCGCCCCCACCTTCACCTTCCCCCCAGCCACTCCCCTCCATTCCCATGTCCTCCAGGACCAAGACACCCTTGGGAATTCATTTAAACCTGGTGGATTCAGTACAGGCAGGTCCTGTCCCCTTTCCAGAGTGAGCATGTGTCCCTGTGTAAGCCCAAGGTTCCGAACAGCCAGCTCATGCACTAAGGACAGGTCCTGGTCCCACAGCCTGGGGGCCTCCCAAACAGATCAAGCTATTCAATTGTCTCACTTATCCAGAGGGCCTGATTCAGCTGGGGGCTCCACAGCCTTTGGTTCATAATTCATGTGCTTCCATTCGATTGGCTATTTGTCCCTGTGCTTTTTGCAATCTTGGATTCAACAATTCACACTCTTGCAGTCCCTCCTCTTTCTCGACAGCTGGACACCTGGAGCTCCACCTGGGGCCTGGCTGAGGATCTATGCATCCACTTCCATCAGTTATTGGATGAGAGTTCCAAGACGACTGTTAGGGTGTTTAGACATCTGATCACCAGACTAGGTCAGATCAGGCTTTCTCTCGTTCATTGCCAGCAGACTACAGAGGATATATCATTGTGGATTTCTGGGGACCTCTCAAGCACTCTGCCTATTCCTGTTCTCAAGTGGTCTTCATTTATCATGGTCTGTTATTCCTCATTCTCCCTTTCTGTTCTTGATCCAGCTGGGATCTCCTGATCCCCTAAGCTTTCTTTCCCTCAAATCTTGCCCTTCATTACTCCCACTGTCATCCAGGTTGTTCATGTAGATCTCATCCATTTCTCTGTCATTGGGTGATCCCTGGGTCTTTCCTAGGGTCCCGTTTTCTAGGTAGCCTCCCTGGAGTTGTGTAGCAGTCTAGTCATCTTTGTTTTATATCTAGTATCCTCCTATGAGTGAGTACATACCATGTTTGTCCTTCTGAGTCTGGGTTACCTCACTCAGGATCATATTTTCTAGAGCCATCCATTTGCCTGCAAACCTCATGATGTCATTGTTTTTCTCTGCTGAGTAGTACTCCATTTTGTATATGTACCATATTTTCTTTATCCATTCTTCAGTTGAAGGGCATCTAGGTTTTTTCCAGGTTCTGGCTATTACAATCAAAGCTGATATGAACATAGCTGAGCAAATGCCCTTGTGGTATGATTGAGCATTCCTTGGGTATATGCCCAAGAGTGCTACAGCTGGGTCTTGGGCGAGATGGATTCCTAATTTTCTAAGGAAGTACCATATTGATTTCCAAAGTGGCTGTACAAGCTTGCATTCCCACCAGCAGTGGAGGAGAGTTCCCCTTGCTCCACATCCTCTCCAGCATAAGCTGTCTTCTGTGTTGTTGATCTTAGCCACTCTGACAGGTGTAAGGTGGTATCTCAGAGTCATTTTGATTTGCATTTCCCGGATAATTAGGGATGTTGAGCATTTCCTTAAATGTCTTTCAGCCATTTGAACTTCCTCTGTGGAGAATTCTCTGTTTAGTTCTATAGCCCATTTCTTAATTGGACTGTTGGGCATTTTGATGTCTAATTTCTTGAGTTTTTTATATATTCTGGATATCAGCCCTCTGTCAGATGTGGGGTTGGTGAAGACCTTTTCCCATTCTGTAGGCTGTTGCTTTGTCTTGTTGACTGTTTCCTTTGCTCTACAAAAGCTTCTCAGTTTCAACAGGTCCCATTGATTGATTGTTTCTCTCAGTGTCTGTGCTACTGGTGTTATATTTAGAAAGTGATCTCAGGTGCCAATGTGTTCAAGACTACTTCCTACTTTCTCTTCTATCAGGTTCAGAGTAACTGGATTTATGTTGAGGTCTTTGATGCACTTGGATTTAAGTTTTGTGCACGGTGACAGATATGGATCTATTTGCAGCCTTCTACACATTGACATCCAGTTATGCCAGCACCATTTATTGAAGATGCTTTTTTTTCCCATTGTACATTTTTGGCTTCTTTGTCAAAAATTATATGTTCATAGGTGTGCGGGTTAATGTCAGGGTCTTCAATTTGATTCCATTGGTCCACATGATTGGTTTTTATGCCAGTATCTAGCTGTTTTTATTTCAGTAGCTCTATAGTAGAGCTTAAGGTCGGGGATTGTGATGCCTCCAGAGGTTGTTTTATTGTACAGCATTCTTTTGGCTCTCCTGGGTTTTTTGTTTTTCCATATGAAGTTGAGTATTATTCTTTCCAGATCTGTGAAGGATTGTGTTGGTAATTTGATGGGGATTGTGTTGAATCTGCATATTGCTTTTGGTAAGATTGCCATTTTTACTATGTTAATCCTGCCTATCCATGAGCATGGGAGATCTTTCCAATTTCTGACATCTTCTTCAATTTCTTTTTTCAGGGACTTAAAGTTCTTGTCATATATGTCCTTCACATGCTTAGTCAGAGTAACCTCAAGGTATTTTATATAATTTGTGGCTATTATAAAGGGTGATATATCTCTGATTTCCTTCTCAGCCTGTTTGTCTATTGTATATAGGAGGGCTATAGCTCAGGGGTTAGAGCACTGGTCTTGTGCCTATTTTTATATTGGATTACTGTTTAAATTCTTTTACTGTTGATGTTTTATTTTTTAGTTTCTTATATATCTCCAATATTGAGTTCTCTTGTGATGATAGTGTTCTGAATAGCTTTAAGTGTCCACTTGACCTAGCCTAGAATCACCTGAGAAGAGACTTGCCCAAATCATATTGACCTGTGTAGGCATATCTGTGGGGAATACAGATATTCTTGTTAATAGATGTAGAAATGCCCAGCCTACTGCCAGTGGAACTGTTTTATGGGCAGATAGTCCAGAGCTGTATAAGAAAACTAACTAAACATGAACTCAAGCAAACAAGCTATCGAGTGGAATTCCTCTATAGTTTCTGCTGTACTTCCTCTTCTCTGAATAAGTTCCTTGGTCAGAGTTAAGGCTACATGGACTAGCAATCTCTCCAGTCTCTATGTTTCTGTCTTGACTTTACTCAAAGATGGACTGTGAGGCCTGTAAGTATAAAATTAAATAAACTCTTTCCTTCTCTAAGTTTCTTTTGGTTATGGTATTTGACACAGCAATAGAATGAAACTAGAACACAGTCTATGAATATTCTTTTCCATACGGTAGATTATCTCTTCAGTTTTTTTTTTTTTTTACCTGTTCCCTTTACTGTGCAAAATAAGCTGATATTCTGTATAAGTCATTGATCTAGAAAATAGTTCTTCATGTGGTTGAAATTGCAGTAAAGAGAATGAGATTTTTAAAGAGAACGCAACACACAGCATATGGTTGTGGCCATATTTCTCTATCTGAAGCTCAAATAGTTCATTTGTAGAATGGAGTTCATGAATCCTAGTTATCATCTGCTGTTGACTGTGATCAATAATTAAGGTGATTTATATTAATTTTTTTTATTTTGCGTTATAGCAACAGTACATATGCTAAGGTTAGACACTTTAGTTTAGCAGGTCATGTTAAGTTCTAATTATAAGTTATACACTAATGCAGGTTATTACACATCTACAATACACCTTTGAATGGAGTTGGCTTTCTGCACTCTCATGCTTGTGCTGCTGAATTTGTGACGCTCCCAAGATGACCATTATATTCACTGAGTGTTAAGTACTAGTGACATATGTGACTTTAGTGTCATCAGCAATCTGCTAAGAGCCTTCTGCTCAGTAAATAACACTGAGGCTAATGAACTAAAGACTCAATTTCCCCAGAAACTTTTAAAGTGATTTTGGGAACTCACTTTAAGGCAGTTTGCTTGGTGGTCCTATGGTTTATGAAAGCTAGTATATTACAACAGAGTTAATACAACAATGCTTATTGCTTTCTGTGTTGCTGGGAACTTAAGATTTGGAGTCCCTGTTCTTTTTTTTTCCTCCCCCAAGTGTAATGATTTGATTTGAGATCCTGACAAACATTATTCTTTCCCCATGGAATTAGAGAGTAAAAAGCAGTTTTGTGGTGTGACCTGCTTCTTAAATGTTCGAATCGATCCGTACACTTTGTACTTTCTCCAAAATTCCTTCTTTTTATTGCACCTGTGTATTTAGTAGACACCTATCATTAGAAAGCTAAACCTCAGAGCTAAGACTACATTTTTATAATTGTGTTGAAAATGTTGGGTTAAAAACTACTTGAAGGGCATGGTAGATGACAGCTATAATTGAGAATATTTTTGAATGTTTGATTACCCAGGTGTCTACTTAACAATATTAAGTGAATGTCCTTGCTGTTTCTGTTATCAAGAACTTTCAGGTTTGGATCCTGGCGAGATAGCTCAGCTGTTAAGAGTACTGGCTGCCCTTGCTCAGGATTCAAGTTCGGCTCCCAGCACCCACACGGAGGCTCATAGCCATCTGTAACTCTAGTTCTAGGACACCTGATAGCCCCTCTGTGAGCACCGCATGAACATGGTGTATAGACATACATGAAGGAAAGGCACTCACACACATAACATGAAGATAAGTAGGTCTTCAAAAAAAACTTTCAACTTAGAAAGGAGTTGAAATAGAGTAGTGACTGCTGCTTCCTCTTTTCTAAGTTATATCTGTAGAAAATGGGAACAAGAATGCATGTAGAGACCTTTGTATGAGTTTTATTATTTGTGACAAGTGTCTAGTAGTGTTGAATGAAACATTCAGTATTGATTGAAGACAAAAGCATTTGGTTACTCTTGGGTATCTGAATGTGGACCTTAGGGCTTACTCACAGAGAAAAGTTGGCCAGTAGATTGTCCAAAGGGTTTGTAGGAGGTTGACCTTTTAGAGGTTCTCTGACAGACAGCTGGGCTTCTTCTGTGCCCTCAGAGGAGAGATGCTAGTTCTGCTTCAGAACACTGACCATAAATAGTAGCTACAATGCAGGCAGTGAGAGGAAATAGTACTCTTTCCATATGTTTGAACCTAAACAACCCTATTCACATTTTTTTAAACATGGCTCACTAAACTTCAAATTTGCTATTAAGATTGCTTACTTATTTTTCTTTTGGAATAAAGAGATAGATACAGAAAGTGAAAATCTGTTTTGTTTCAGTATAGAGGGAGGTAAAGAGCCATCCTCACAAAGCATGATTATAATGTGGTCTCAAATAACAACTAAAACTGAACTTCTTTAAACACTTAACTTGCATATATTGAGTTATACTGTGAGTGGACATTATCTCCTTTTGGACTCCATCTTTGAATTCTTTTTCTTGGATTGGAAGATCATAGGTTGCCATGTGGCTGCTTTTCTTGTACTCTTCATTTTGGTTAAGCTTTCTGCTATACTAAATAAAGCAGCAGTAAACATGGGAGTACAGATATTTCAAAGGTAGGGTGTAGAGTTCTCTGGGTAGATATGGCCAGGCGTGAAATATCAAGGTCATATCAAGGAAGTTCTATTTATAATTTTTAAAGAAATCCCCAAACTGATTTCCACAATGGCTGCATTAATTTGCACTCTCATCAAGAATGTATAAGAGGTTCTTCCTTGCCACATTATTTCCAACATTTGTTGATGATAGCCATTATAACTAAGGTGAGGTGGTATTTGAATGTAATTAAATTATATTTTCCTGGTGACCGGTGATACTGGACATTTTATTAAATATTTTGTCTATTTGTGCTTCTTTTTTTGAAAGTTATTTATTTAGTTCATTTGCCCACTTGTTGATTGACAGTTTTATTTCTTTGGCATTTTGTTTCTGCATGTTTTTTTGTCTATTCTGAATGTTAGCTCCTTGTTGTAGTGTAGCTGTTAAAGACTTTCTCCAGTTCTGTGGGCTGTGTATGTACTATGCTAATAGCTTCTATTGTTATGCGGAAACATTTTATTTTCATGTAGATTCATCTGTTTATACTTGGGGTTAATTTCTATGCTATTGATGTTCTATTCAAAGGTTATTGCCTAAATCGTGAATCATGTTATCCCATTTTCCCAGAAGTTTCAGGTTTTTGTTTTTAATAATCTGGAAACTTTTTGCCTTTTTTATTGAAAAATTATTTTTTTCATACTATATATCCTGATCATATTTTCTCCCTCCCTCAACTCCTTCCAGATTCTTTCACCTCTCTTCCCACACAACTCCATGCTTTTTTCCTCTATCTCTTTAAAAAACAAACAACAAAATATAATAACCACACAGCTTGTACATACACATTCATAAAACCTAATAAAAATATGAAATTGGAAACAAATATACATGCAAAAGACAAATAAGACAAAAAAGCCAAACAAAGCATTATGAAACAAAAAGTCCACAAAAATTACCCCTGTGTTTTGTGTTGACCACTTATTGCTGGGTGTGGGGCTCATCCAGAAATCTGGTTAATATACCCAGTGACACTCCCTTTCAGAAGACTAATTTGCCAGGAGGTATCAATTGCAAGTAAATTCTTGGTTAGGGGTAGAAGCCAATGTCTACTTCCCTCTCTCGGTGCTGAAATCCTGACTTGTTTGAACCTGTGAGGCCCTGTGCATGCTGCCTCAGTGTCTTTGAGTTCATCCTGTTGTATCTGGAAGACAATTTTTTCTTGGAGTCATCAATCACCTCTGATTCTTAAAATCTTTCTGGCTCCTCTTCTACATGGGTACCTGAGCGCCTAGGGAGAGGCTTGATGAAGACATCCCATTTAGAACTGAGTGCTCCAGATTTATCACTCTCTGCATGCTGTGCAGGTGTAGGTCTCTACGTTAGTTCCTACCTACTTCAAGAAGCTTCCCTGATGATGGCTGAGCAAGGCACTGATCTATGGGTATAGAAGAATGTCAGTAAGAGCAATTCAGATGTTGTTTTCCTTTAGTGGAACAATAGTATTTCGTTTCCTCTTATGGCAATGGCCTTTCCAGTCTCAGGTTCTAGGCATGTCTCAGTGTCAGGCATGCGTCTGACATCTCATAGAATGGGGTTTAACACTAATCGGAATGGTTGGTGATTCCCACGATGCTTGCACCATTATTGCACTCTTAATCACTAAGCTATCTCTTTACTCCTTTATCAGGGAACTTAATTAGTCCAGGAAAGTAGTAATCAGTCTTTAGAATCTCATGAGAATATGGTACTAATTTGCACTCATGGAACTAATGTATTTGCCTGTAGGCACCTTCATATAAAATACGCATACAAGAAACACTAAATAGACCCAGCAGGTTTTATTTATATATTTATTCAGGTATAGAATGATTAAAGAAAAAGAAACTGTGAACACAAAGGGAATTTGGGGTTCATGGGAGGGGCTGAAGGGGGAGAATGAGGGGGTGAATTATTTAACAATATTTAATTTAAAATAAAAATAAAATTGAAAGATTAAAATTGTTACCATAGCTGTTAGGGTCAAAGCCTGGACTCTGGCAGTCCTAACAAGTGAGGGTTTTTGTCCATCTTAAACTGGCCAGTTCAGCACAGCTGACAAGTGACAATGGCAAGCAGGGAAAGGGGATTAGTGCAGTGTGGCCACAATGTGAACAGGGACAAATAAAGGCTTCGCTGAGCTAGGAATCCATCCTCAGGGTCTTGATGTGGGGTACAGTTTTAGAGATCTGTGTTGTTAAAAATCCCCCTAGGGCAGAGTAGGATTGAAGGAAGCTGTGAATGCATGTCAGCTCTACTCTGCCCTCCACTGTGATTTGGCAAGTTGCCAGAATGATGAGACATCTCTTCCTCAGAGACAAATTCTCCTAGGACTGGCCTCAAGCTTCAGCCTTTCCTCCTTCCTGCGTAAGACTGCTGAGCAAATTTGGATTTCTTGGGGACCATAGTCTTGCTAGTGTGACACCCCAAAAGGAGGGTCCAAGTTTGTCTTTAGAATATTTGCATTCCTACCAGAATGGTTACAGAACCAAGGAATCATAAAAATACCATCGCAGAGAGTCACTGAGGTAGCCATGCTGAAGAAGGGGATGGCCAGAGAACTAATGCCAGACACTGAAGAGGACAAATCTGAAATCAATAAGCAACTGTATTAATTTATTAGTGCTCTATTTCTCATGCTTGCAACTTCCACTCCCTACAACATATACTTACATGCAATGCTATAAATAATATAATATAATCATTTTATAGTGTATGTATAGTATGATTGTACTATGAACCTGTTAGTGGATAGGTGAATAAATCTTCTTAGTCAAAGGCTTCTGAGAGGAGCTAGATAGTGAAAGAGGTTGGGGTTCTTGTTTGAGGAAAATAAGGAGCACATTCCAGATAGAAACAGTAGTTCATATCAAGGAGAAAAGTACAAAAAATTGTGTGGCAAAACTAAAGTGAAATGGCCTTCTGGCTTCCTGTTGGACACATAGAGAACTTGTAAATCATCTCTCCCATTATCACAAAAAGGAGGAGGAAGAAGCAAGGGGAGGAGGAGATGATGATGATGATGTTGAGAACAAGGAGAAGAAAGAAGAAGCAGAAGAACAAACAAGCTGTGAAAGAATGCCAGAATTTTTCCTCTTGGAGAACTGAGGTCATAAGGAAAACAGGAAACAGGAAAATACAGAGAACTCCAGATTACTGAGCACAGACACTATAGCTGGGGCCTGGTAAGAACATCTGAAGAGTAATTGCCTCAATTGTCAAGACTGAGTCTGAACTAGCTTGAGATATAGCAATTCCTGCAGACCAAACCTAGGCTGGGACACGTTTTTATGAGTTTTTCCTTCAGAATCCCTACCAGTTTTTAAAAGTGCAGACTTGAGAAATGTATCTATTATACGTAGTAGGAGGAGGGGCAATAACTGTTTTGAGATAGAACTGGATCATTTATTTGCCCTAACCAAGTTTGATCAGAGCCTGTCTGGGGCTTTCACAGGGAATAAACCAAGATGAGCTAGAAGAACAACTGCAGCCCATTTCACCCTTCTCATCTCATGTAAGGGTGGTGAAGCAGAGGGACAGCTGAAAAGCAATTGGAAAGATTGTATCTCGGGAGCACAGGCTCAATACAAGACAGCATTAATCATAAAGCTAAAGAATTCTTCCTTCTCAATAGAGCTAATACCATACTAACTGGGCTTCCATGTGATAATGAAAAATTACAGCTGAACACAATAACAAAACATGTACATTTATAAAGGAGCTGTTGGGACACTACAAAAAGGTAAAGCAAAGCTATGCCAATAAAGGAAACTTTAGGTATGACCACTATTATGGCCATATTGGGTGGTAAACATGCCCTCCTTGCAGCTAGACACATACAGAGCATCACACTTGAGTGCTTTTTATCCAACACAGCACCTAATATTCAACATAATACCTTATCTGGCCTTCAGAAATACAAGATGTGCTTAAAGGCAAGAACAAAGTGTGAAGGGAAAAGCCAAGCATCACAAACAGACTCCAATATGGCAGCTACTGAAGAGTGAAACAGGAATTTGACAAGCATGGTTACTAACGTGTCAGTGGCCCTAATAGAAACAAAGCACAATGTGTATGAGCAAGTCTAACATGAAGACTGGAAGGAGAGAAGTGGGACAATTCTTTTTTAAAGTACTTTAACAATTTGTGTGCGGAGTTTTTTGAAACTGACCTTGGAAGTCCAACTATCAAATGACATCTACTCATAAGAGTATTTCTTTCCACCTATTGGGAAATACTTTAAAAAACTACAAGGAGGAAAATATTTTACATGCTAACCAAGATTTCAAAGTGTGATCATAAAATGTTCGGTTCAGACTAAATCATGCAGAGAGTGGAATTCAAGAGAAAATGGAGTGATGGGAAGAAGAGGAAGAATAGTCACCAGTGTGGCAGCTTCAATCTAATGGTGGGAATAATTACCGTCTTCGTGGTATAGATATAGCAATTAATAGGAAAATGGTCAGGATATATTAAAAATATGACGGTATTACGCAGTGTCTATAAAAATGCACTTTGGAAATGAATCCATATATAGAGACTTAAAGTAAGGTGTAGAGACAGGTACGCTGTGCCAATAACAGCCAGAGGAACTGGAGTGACCGTTTTCATTTCAAAGTAAAGTTCAGATCAAGAAAAAAGTTGTTCAATATGAGTAGCAGTACCTACTAATAAAGTCAGTAACTCCCCACAAAAAACCTAACAGCACTTAGGGTTGATGTGTAATACCACCACATCAAAATGTATGAAGCAACTATTTACAGAGCTGCTGATAGAATCCATTATTCCACTTATCATCACCATTCAATCAGTAGTGGACAGAACCAGTTGGCAGAAAGGCAGTAAGGATAATGTTGAACTCAACATCATCATCCATCAACTGTATTATCTAGTTGACATACAGAGACTATTTCATCCAACAACAGCATGATACACATTTCTCCTCAAGCTGGCACTGAAGAGTCATCAAAACAGAATGCACTCAGGGACATGATTTACATCCTAATGAATTAAAATAACAGAAACTGAAGAAAGTAAACAACTAGACCCCCATAGAATTAAATTAGAAATAAGTGGAATATAGTTAGGAAAATTGCCACATGCTTGGAGATTAATCAATATACTGGAAAAATAAAACTGGAAAGTTGAAAACTTTATTTGAAGTAAGTGGAAGAAAGAACGATAATGCATGTTCTCACTTACATGTGTAATATTGAATAAAATTATATTAGATATAAAGTGGTAGAAAATACAACATTGATTTTTCAGGAATGGAAGTGGAATAGAGCTGGTAAGAGAAAAATGGGAAGGTTTCAGGGAGGTTATTACATAGTAAATTTGCAAGATGTAAAATCTAGAGAACTAACATACTATGTGAGGACCATAGTAATGAATTTTACTGTGCATCATTCACGTTGAGTAAGAAATTTATACCTGTTTCTGCATTAAAACAAAGAAAATAAGTAGTGAGGTAAGATGATGGCTGTGTTAATTTGCTTACAACAGTGACCTTATTTAAAAACACGTATTCATGTCAGAACATGCACATAGTAAGACTTGTTTTTTAAAATGAAGTAATATAAAATTTAAAAAATTAGGATACAATGAAAGTGGTTCCTAGTAGTTCATAGCATTGAATACATATATTAGGAAGAAGAAAGATGAAAGGAATGATTTTTGTTACCACTTTAGGAATCTGGAAGAAGAAGAAGAAGAAGATAAATCCAAAGAGAATAAAAATGCTAAAAATTTTGGCATATACCAATTGAAGTGGAAAGCAGATTTAATAGAGAAAGTCAACAAAACCAAAAGTTTGTTCTTTGAAAAGATCAATAAAATCAACGAGTCTCAAGCCTGGCTAACCAGGGAAAGGGCAAAATGATTATGGCTACTTATACCAGAAATGGAAGTGAGGCTGTCACTATTATTTGTGTGGATATTAAAAAATAATGGAGAACATTATGACCAGGACTGTACCAACATGTTGATTAACTTAGATGATGCAGAAACTATCAAACTTCCACAGGAGAAAAGAGAAAACACAATGCCTAGTTAATACTACTTTTCCATTCTATATAACATTTACAGAAGAAATTGAACCAATTTTCTACATGCTCTTCTCTAAAACAGAAGTTCGTTCATTCCATGTGACTAGTGTTACCATAATACCAAAATTAGACAGCTATCATAAGAATAGAATATGCCTGCTATGAATACAGACACACAAATCTTCAACAAAATAATAGTACATTGGTTCTAGCAACTTATAAAATGAATAATACTGCATTACCAGTTGGGATCTATTCTAAATATGGGAGACTGTTTCAGAATTTGAAAATTCATTAATATTATCAACTGTATCAAAAGACTGAATAAGAAAATATATTATTATTATATATTTATATATTTATCATTATATTACTATAATGAAAATACAGAAAAATATCAGAATTCAAAACCTATTACAGATAAAGTCTCTGAGCAGCTCAAGGATTTCCTCAGCCTTGTACAGAAGTCATAGAAAGACCCCCCATCAGCACTGCCCTCAGACATCAAACACTAGACTGTTTCCTTTAATACTGAATGGTAGGATGTTTTCTCCCATTGTTCATATGGTAGGAGGTTTGCTCCCATCAATGGTAGGATATTTAACCCATTGTTCCTATCCAACAACTTCAAGAAAGCTCTGGCTAGTTTAGTAAAAAAAGAAAAAATATGAATATTGAGTATAAAAAGATAAGACTTTCAGAGTTGGAGAGATAGCTCAGCAGGTAAAAGCACTGGCAGTTATGCCAGAGGAAGCAAGTTCAATTCCAAGTGCCCACATGGAGGCTCACAACCATCTGTAACTCCAGTCCCAAGTGTTCTGAGTCTTTAGGTATGTGGTGCTCACATACATTAAGGCGTACACTCATATACATAAAAAGTGAATAAATAACATTTCAAAAATTAATACATTAATTTTCCAACAAATGAAATTATTAACTTTGTAGGAAATCTAAGAGAATGACTGAACTCCCGGAAACAGTAAACAATTACAGCAGAGTTACAGGGTATGAGGTAAATACTCAAATGTTATTTTCTATCCTTTATACTAGAATGAATACTTGGAATGTAAAAGAAAAAGCACAATAACATTATCATTATCATAAATGTCCATTATTACTTAATGAAAGTCTTTATAATAGTCCCATATGAGGAAAATGAGAAAATTTTAATTTGCAGAAACAGTTATAAATGAATCAGATTCATGGATAGATGATATATTATTATTAACATACTATTTATACAATTTTTTCTTTATGTTGAATGAATTAATAATCAGAATCACAGGAAACTATTTGTGGATGTAAATAACTTACCTTAAGCTCTAGTCAAAGTATCTAGAGTAACCAACATTACAATGAAGCAGAAGTTTGAAATCTGTCGTTGCCCAAAGTTAAGACCTACTATAAAGCCACAGAAATAACAATGGTGTGGTTTAATGACAGAGCAGACAACTATAACAATGGACTAGACTAGAAAGTTAAGAAACAGACCAATAGCCATGTGCTTTTTGGTTAAAGGAGCAAGGGAGCAAGAGAGTCTCACCAACCAATGGTGATGCAACCACCTGGACACAGAAAATTTAAGCAAAAGTCAATTCAGTACAGACCATGGATGTAAATGTAAAGTACAAAAGTATATAATTCCTACAAAATAAAATAGGAGAAGACCCATGATGATCTTGAGTGTACCAATGGTTTTAGATTCAAAGCAAAAGTTTTAACTATGGAAGAGAAAAATAGGCTGCACATTGTTAAAACAAGCACTTTTACTCTGAAAAAGACATTAAGAGAATGAGAAGGTGAGATATAGAAAGCATTTCAAATCATGTATCTGATAAATGTATCTAGAATATACAAAGAAAATATAAAACTCAGGAATAAGATTAACAATCCAGGGGTGGGGATTTAGCTCAGTGGTAGAGCACTTGCCTTAGCAATTGATGCTCAACATGATAGCTTAAGGAGTCTTAAGAAATTGCAAATTAGAGTATGTGATATCATCATACACCTAAATTCTTGCATTGACAAATGATCATATTTGTCAATTAAGAACAATTAAGAACTCCCCTTCATTGTTTCATTGACACAAGCTGCTAGGTCTACTTTGGAAGACAGTTTGGGTACTTTGTTGCATGGTTAACTTTAGGCTTAATATATGATGCAGCAATTGTACATATTAGTGGTTGCCAAAATGACCTGAAAACTTAACAGTTATACAAGAAACTATAAATGAGTGCTTATGTAAGCTCCTTTCAAACTTGCCAAAACAAGAGTGAGTAGAGGCATTATTAGGTGCATGAAAAGATAAACAAATCAGTACTTACTAGATGTACGAATTAAGGTGTGGAGGGTCCATGAGATGAAATGTTATTCTACCAACCAAGCCAAAGAAAGATGTGGGGGAGACATAAATAAGTATTTCTAAGTGAAGGAAGGCAGTATGAAATACTCTATAGTACATGATTCTAGTTCTATAACCTTCTAGAAAAGGAAAACCTAGGAAAAGGCTGAAAACTATGTTGTAGAAGTGGGTAGGAGACATGGGACAAAAGAAAAGCCAAGCATTTGCCCTGGCCTGAGATGAGTGAGGAAGGGGTGAAGCTTGTACATGGAGGAAATTTAGGACAGCAAAGCTGTTATGGGACTTTAAGAGGAGATGCATGATATTGTGCAGTCTTCAAAACTAAACCTGGGGACTTCAGTGTCTCCTCAGCTAATAATATCATCAGTTGCAGTAAGGGTACCCCATATGAATGCAAAATCATGAAGGGAAATTCTGTATGCAAGGCGATCATTGGGAGTTCTGTGTATTTTCTGGGCAGATTATTTGTAAATCCAAAACTGTTCTCAGGTTGTTCTGACTTGTTTTAGTACAGGAGGTAAGAGTGTTAAAATAACTAGATCATTTTGTGAGGCACCTTGGGAGTTTGATTCTTTCTAATATGCTTTGTCTTAGTCCATTGTTGATTAGAGAAGACTCATGGAAACCCATAATACAAATAACACAATAAATAAAATATTCAAATCAACAAAATTTTAAATTTAAAGAGGAGATGGGTTTATATACAAAATGTAGATGTCCAAGAGCTAAGCACAGGAGCCTCTGGCACTTGTGCATTTGATGCTGTGAATTGCCCAGAGCCAAATATAGAACTGGAAATACTTCTCCTTATTTAATTTTTTAAGCATGGCCAACTTAGCTACTCATACTCAATGGAATTTTTCAAATGGCCTTCTTAGGCATTTTGAGGAATGGCACAGAATGAAAGAGTCTCCATCAAAAAGATAATTCTATTAATGCAGGTTATTGTTAATTATGCTAATGAAGTGATTGCATTTATCTGGCAATTTTGCACCCTAGCTTCCCTCTATATTTCATTCATTCATTCTTTCATTCATTCATTTAGAAAATGCGTTGAGACTCTAGCATGTACCAGACATTTGTCTAGGTATGGGGGATATATTTGACAACAATGGAACTTATTTACAGAGTAGAAAAATTAGACAATTTTTCCAGAAATACATATTAATGTTCTAAGGATAAATGATGAAAATATACCCTTGCAGTAATAATGTCAAATGCATGTTTTATTATTTTGCCCTTTTTTAAAGTGTCGTGAATCACTTATTAAAATTTTTAGGGTGGGTGAAGAAGGTTCAGGCAGTCTGTTTCCTTCTGTCATGCCACTTAGAAGAGTTAGGCTTGGTTTCTCTCTCCAGCTTTTACCATTATTATAAATTTAGGAATTAATTCAGTGTGAAATCTCCTAGTGAACAGTCATTCCTGATCAGCATCCGTGATGTCTTCAGGCCTGAAACATCGAAGCCTTGACATCCCAGAGTTGTTGTAAGGACTATATGAAGCAGGGAGTCTCTGAAACCTGTTTTCCTGTGTTGTTAAGTGCCCAAGCTGAGGTCACACCACTGCTTGTAGAGTAACACGCAAGGTGCGTTTGGAATAGGGAGTTTGGATGCCTCACGAATGGTACGTACTTCATTGCTAGGCTGCAGTATCTCCCCACTACCTGAAGTACGTTCAGTTGTCTCTCCCAAAATTCATGTTGATCTAGCATCTAAAATGTGACCTCATTTGGAAATGGGGTCTCTACAGATACAATTATTTAACAATCTCAAGATAGTTTCATGTGATTGGGGATGGGCCCTCAGTCCCGGGCTCTCAGTCCAGTCCAGTGCCCTTTGTCCCAGGCTCTCAATTCCGGGCCCTCAGTCCCAGGCCCTCAGTCCCAGGCCCTCAGTCCTGAGCTCTCAGTCCTGGGCTCTCAGTCCTTACAGGGAAAGCAGATACTAAAACCCAGGGGAGCTTTCCCTATTGAATGGTATAGCCACAGCCAAAGAATGAAGATTTTTAGGAACCCCTAAGAGCTGAGAAAAAAAAAAAAAAAAAACAAGAAAGGAGTCTTTCATGGAGAATGTGGAAGGAAGATGAGCTCACCTCCTTTCCCCCAGAACCATGAGAGGAAATGTTACTAATTTTTTAAGTCACCCAGTGCTCCTGTAATTTATGATGGCTGTATTGGGAAATAAATGAAATTTCACACTGACTGAGAAACGTAGAAACTAAAGGGAAACATGCCACCCAACTCATAAGCTTCATCAGTCAATGAGGTAAATACACCAAAATCCAAAATTTCTCTTACAGGCAAGATCTTCCAAATTGTCATTGTAATAAAAAGGAATATTTGTTTTCACCAAAGGCAAGCATTTTATATTTGTAAGACAGATCTTTAGTACCATTCATCTGATGCATTACTTCTAAATAGAAAACCTCCAAACCAAACTTTAGAGTGTTTCAGTGTTCTTTTGCTACTGATTTTATTCTACACCAATCCACAGTCTGGTGCCACCCGAACTCTCTGACTACGTTTAGGCAAATTACTCTACCTCAGTTTCTTCATTAATATCATGGCGATGATAGTAGTCTCTAGCACTAGGCATGTGAGAACTATGTAAACCAAAAGTCACCAAGGCAGATTGAGCACATAGGGGATGCTGGAACCATCCAGGATACATTTCTAGTCAGCTGCCTCATATTCGTTTAGGACAGGCAATTCTATGATTATAACTATTGATGTTGAATACCTAGAGAGTTACATGGTGGGACTGAAACTCTTAATAATGTTTCCTCTGAAAAGATAGTATCACACGACATATGGAAATAAATTAAAATAGTGAAGTATTTCCTAATCTCATAACTAGCAAGCAAAGAAGCCACACTTCATAACAAACTTTAAACTCTGAACTTGTATTACATTTCTTATTTAATGCTAATATATGACAAGGAAATAAATGGGTTATCTTTGCCATTAACTAAAATTTGTTTGAAAAAGAAAAATCTCATTACATTTTCAAAGCAGGATTCACAAAACAAGCTGCCAAAACAGCCACGCGGTTCTAAAAATAATAATAGTGAATCAAAGACTAACCTTATCACAAGCTCTTAAATTTTTCATTTCGTTGTCTTAGATCTTTGAGATTGTCTTAGATTTTCATCCAGTTCACATGTCTCAAAAATATTGTTGATTGCATGTTACACTAGCATTTTTCAAGAGCATCTCTTATGTAAATTTATAACTGCTTCATCAGCCATGTAGTCAGATGCTAAGCTGAATTATTTGCATAATTTAATATGTATAACTTGCCCACCATAGCAGCATTCTTTAAGAGCTGAAAGTCAAATCCAAAGCTGCAGAGGCTTCTGGAGGTGATCCAGTCCAGTTCTTTGAATGTATGCCCAGAGAGGGAAACTATTTACTCTTTATCACAGGATGAAAGGAGCGACAACCGCCTTGGAGTCCCTGCTCCCATTTCACCTTCTTTCTGCTTCAGCCGCTGCTTCTGTACTTGAGAGAGGAGCTCCCCCGGGAAACTGCCAGTGCAGCTAGGGCTCCTGCTTATTCTGCTGCCTGGAGTGGCAGTGCCCTGGGCTCCAAAGCCAGGAAGGATGTGGCAGCCAACATGGTGTCTTTGGCTGTAAAATGTGTAGCACGTGTTGACTACCTCATACTTCCCTTAGGAGGATTAGATGAGTTTGTAGGTGTGCAAAATGCTTAGAACTTTAGTATGTAGCTGTGTAGAGCCAGAGAATTAATAAAACTATTGATATCCTCAGTTTCTTCAGCTATAATATATATGGGTGGTGTGGTGTGTGTGTGTGTGTGTGTGTGTGTGTGTGTGTGTGTGTGTGCACAAATGCATGCATAATCTCACACATTAAACAAGCATGATTTATAAGTGAAAAAAAAAAAAACCAAAACTTTGTTTTTCTTTCCTTGGCCTTTTTTAAAGTGTATAAACTAAGGAAAAATCTTTTCCTATGTCTACAAAAGAGTCCTTTCTTTTTTCTCTAATGAGAAAAAAACATTTTTAAAAAATTAAAAAAAAAATACCTGTACAACATAATGAAAAAACCTTTAATGAGCCTAAAGTTGTAATATACTTCATAATCTGGAGCTGGATATTGTAGCACATACCTTTAATCTTTGCATATAGATAGTTGGGACAAGAGGGTTGTCGTGAGTTTGAGTACAGCTAGGGCTACATAGGAAGACCTTGTTTCCCCATCCCTGCCTCCCTCCAAACAAAACCAAATTACTCAGAAAAACAAGTACTAATTTAGGAAATGTAGATTCCTCAGGCTAACACAGTTCAATATGAGCACTCTCTTCTATACTGAAAGGCCATTTATTTGATGATCTCACCAGATTCGGGCCCTGGACCAGGCATACATACAGGAAGTTACCAATGAACACACCCACTTGTCTTCCTATTCTCATTCTTGCTTCTCTGAGGCTCCCAACAGGAGGAATGTACTAAGAGGGAAATGCAGATTAGTCTGATTTGATCATGTGAAGGTGCTGAATGATTGTGCTGCGCCTTATATACATGTGCAATTGGTACGTGCCAATCAAAACAATTTAAAGTGGCCTGGGCATTGTTCTGCACTCCAGCAATCTCAAGCAGGAGCCCCATCATCCTCATCTTTGGAGAAAATCCAAGATTGGCTGGACTACACGACACCCTCTCTCACTCTCTCTTTTATTTAAATACTTGAGATGAGAATATGAATTTGATCATTGTGCATCATATACGTGCATTAAGTTACCATATTACACCACACAAATATGTACAATTAAATTACAATGAAGGTAAGGTGTTGGGGGTAACTCATTGCCACTGTAGGTTTATGCTCTTCAGAGACTTCTCTTCCTGAATTATCCAGCTGTAACCTTACTAGATGCGAGGTGGGTTCAAACCTTTGCTTCTCCTTCAGCCCCTTGGGTTTGGGTTTCTACTCTATAGACTTTCTCTGTTGGCAGTCCTCTACCTCCTGCCTTGTCCTCTTACACTGGAAGTGTAATGACTCTAGGCTGGTGTCTCTTGCCATGCAGCAGTCTTTAGAACTCATGATCTCTCCTCCTCAGCCTCTGAAGTACTAGTCAGGTAAAATGCAGACACACAATGGACTCTTCCCCTCTGCCTCCTAACTTTCAGTGAGACTATGTTTTAACATTGCTAAATGTGCCTCCTAGTTCAGTGGGAAGATGAAGACCTCCAAAGGATCCTACTAAACAGCTTTTGTGCAGGTTTAAGGTGAAAGAAAAAAATTACACTCTTCATCTACTCTCATATTTCTGTGTCTTCTTCATATAATATGGAACATTAGAACCAGTTACTGCATTGTCTGTTTACATACTGCTATTCCCCTTCCCTGTGCTGTGATTCTGTCTAGCTTGAATTTGTGCAGGTCTTTTGAGTGATGTCACATTCTCTGAGAGTTTTGCTACACTTTTTTGAGATAGAGTCTCATGTAGCCCAGGCTGTCTTAGAACTTGTAGCTGGGGCCATCTTTGAGTTTTTTATTCCCCTGCCTCCATCTCCACAGTACTGGGGTTACAGGCACATTTGTTGTTACTGATAATCTCTAAACTTCATCACCCTGTTACTTAACAGATCTATTTTCATATTCTAAGGATGTATTTTTCTCATAAGAATGAGATAAGTGTATGCTAGGCTCTTACGACCTCTTTTAAAGAAACTTTGGACTTAGTACTGATGCTCTACATTGGAAAGAACATGTCCAAAGGCTTCCATGTAGTAATATGAAGGGAATAAAGTATATGTAGGAGAGGTCTATATTTTATGTAACATTATTGAGGGGCACTCTATGTCCCTAACTTGATACTATTAACATCATCTGCCTCCAGTTCTTGCACATGCTTACCTTATTGTCAATACCTTATTGACCTGAACTGCAGATAAGTTGGATAACTAAGAAGTAGCTGTAAGGAGAAGCCAGACTTTGCTTAGCTCTGCCTCCCTTTCTTATCAAGATCGTAAGGTTCAACATCCTTAGTCAATACTCACTGAATTAGGTGTTTTTCCCACTTTTCTATTTTTTATACTAAATAGCTTCTTTCAAGTGGGTTAACATGTAACATATTATAAAATGTTCAAGCAGTTAGGAAACGTGATGTTTGCTTTACTTTGCTGTTATTTACTCTTAGCATATCTTACTGTATACACTTTGTATGGAGACACTTACTATGAATTCTCCATGGAAATCTCAGCAAATGCCCATAGTGAATAAATAATGTTATTTTCTAGAGGCTTTTATATTGGAGAATTTTTGCCTTGCTCTGCCTTGCTAGATGAGAATGTAAAGGGAAGATTTATCCTGCAATTTCAGTGACTCACTGGACACAGGAAATGATCCACATTAATTTTACCTGCCTTTATTTTTTTTTCAGGCTTATCTTTTAAAAGAGTATATGGGTTGTCACAAGAGGTAATTAGGATGTATTAACCTTGAGGCATCTATTTTGGGTCTAATGTTTGTAACTGTCTTCTTCAGCCTGTATAATTATCTGGCTGATGGTGATCAATCATGATGTTGCTGATGACAGGCATTTTTCATTGTTTTCAGGGCTACTTTTTAAAAATCACTTCTTCTACATCTTGAAGACTTAAATCCTTGAATCAGTCCAGTGAGCAGGAAGGGCATAGGCAGAGTGAGAGAGAGAAAGAGAGAGAGAGAGAGAGAGAGAGAGAGAGAGAGAGAGAGAGAGACAGACAGACCAACTTCCCAGCTTGCCTTCAAGGTTGCACTTAGAGATGGAATCCCTCCATTTATTATTGTTGCCAGGATTTTTGAAAAAAAGATGTTTTATGGGAGCAGAAGTGAATTTTCCAGAATCCTGGCATTCTCGGTGTAAGAGATCCATGCATTCATTTATTTAGCATTTACTGATGCATATAAATTGCAAAGCCCTGGGAGATGAAAAGTTGCTGCCTCTCTGAGAATGGATTTTTGTTGTAAACAGGCATGCACACACATGTATATCCACACATATGTGCATTCACACATACAGACCCCCAATCCCCACACATATAAATCATACACATATGCATATGAAAAATAACAATTCTTTCCACAGAGCACTCTTAATATGATTGACTTGCTCTTCAGTCTCTGAAGAGCCTAGTTTTGTATCCTATACTTTTTGTTTCCCTTTCTCTTCTGCTTCACATCCAGCCTTTTAACTAATTTCCAAAATTTATTCACTGCCTTGCCCTTGTCTGTGAAGGTACTGTAAAAGAGATGTAGATGTAGAGAGGTGATGTCTTGATCCTGAAATCTGGGATAATTTTGCCTTTAAAGCAGGTTATGAAAGTGGTGATTTGCCAAATTCAGCAGATCACAAGTCAAGTGGTGTTAAACTGGGAAAAATTTTCCCAACCTCTCCCTGATAAAGAATTGGCAGTCAGTCTACTTCCTCTTGGGCTATCCCAGGGATAAAGACCTGCCTCCCTTTCAGGGTGCCCAGCAAGCAACTTAGAACTTCATGACAAAAATGTGTCATAGATCTGTTGATGTGTGCCTAAGTAATTTCCTCTATACTTTGCTCAAGTAGGGAGAGATTGAAAGAATATCATAAATATTATACACATATCAATATGCAGCCCTCTGTTTCATAGTTAGAGATTTATATCAATTAGTGGAGTGGTTTCTGGAAATTAGGTTCAAGTTTTTACATCTAGAGTCAGTATTTCATGGAGCACATTTTGACATAGAAAGTCCAGTCAGATGGGGTGAACACCTAACACACCCCACTCTCCTTTCTCCTGTTGATGAAAATATAAAGGAAGTCCTGAAATGGAATGAACCTTCCTTGAGGCTTAGCTGCCTCAAAAGAGCAATAACAGTTATTGAAAATTCCTGGAGTAGATTGTGTTTATCTGAAATGTTTTAGTTTTCATTTTGGATTTGTCACTGAGTGATTATTTCATTTTCAGATGTCTCTAAGGAACTTGGCCATTACTGTTTTATTTTCTTCTTCAGCATTCTGAATTTTTCAAAACTTGCTATCATTTTTATTAGTCATTCTTAACATTGCTGAAAGGCAAGTCAATATTTCTTCCTCTTTTGTTCCACCCAGGATATCCTAGACCTGGAACAGAGAATGGATAGGAGCAGGTTGGATTTCAGGGCTCAGTCTCTTTCCTTCGATAACTTAAGGAATCTTACCCAGAGAAACTGAGCCTTCATGATTATTCTTGTCATCCTCAAAACCTGATGTCCTCAGCGTGTTTCACCCACAGAACACATTGAGAGTCATTCTGATGGACACTAAATTGTGTATGATTGCTTCTAACATATTCAAATATGATGTATGAGTGAGATGGTATAATTTGGGAATGAGGGCCAGGAGACTTTCTCAGGATAGCAATGTTTGAGGCTGTACCTGAAGGTCCTGGAACAAACTGCTTAATAATATTTAAAGTAGGGCCAGGACAAAGGAAGTCAGAAGGATACAGTAAGCCAGAATTTTTGTTTTGCATTTCCAATAAGTTTTGAGCCTTTGTTCTCAAACGAAAAAAATGTGCTATGTTCTCTTTCCTTGGTGTAATGAATGGTGATGAGTCCCTTGGAAGTCAGACTTGGTGATTAGTGACTGTATCAGGACTACCTTCTTTAGATGTTGATGCTTGTTGAAAGTGATGTGCTGGGTCTTTGGAGAGTGAATTATTTCCTATAAGGAGCAGTTGTTATAAAAGATTGATCTGTATCTATTCCCAGCCTCTTATTCTCATTCCGTGAATATTGTCTTGCATATGTTCTTTTCATGTGATGCATTCTCCATGTTGTGCTGAAGCTTAGAGAGCCCTCACCAGAGGCCAGAGAGAGCCTCACCTCCAATCTTGGGTCTTGGACTTTCAGTCTCTAAAACTGTTGAGGTAAAGAAACTTATTCTCTTGTAAGTACCCAACCTCAGGAATTTGCTCTATAGCAATAAAGTAAAAACTAAAACCAGATGGGATGCCCAAAGGAAGTTTGGGTTTGCTTTACTGTCACAACCTCTCTGTATTGCCATTATCATGTCCAGCTACTGTAATCAGAAGTCACAATAGTTCTTATCTTTTAAACATTATTTTTATTGACTTTTTGGAAATTTAACATCATGCACCCTGATCCCACTCATTTCCCAGTCCCTTCACATCTTTCCTTCACCCTTGTATCATTACTTCCAAAGGAAAACTTCAAAGGAAATAGTCAAAATAAAATAAAAATTAAAAAAATAAATAAAAATGCAACAATAGGGCTTGTTGAAAGAGTAACAATAGCATTCAACAGTGTAAGCCCAAGAAATTTTAATTGGAGCATGCCACAGACTACAAAGGAAAATACATACAGTGAAAAGAGTTTGAATCTGTGAATACCTACTACAAAAAGCCATCAAATCAATCTATTGATAGCAAGTAAATCAACACAAGGAAGGCTATGCCATTTCCAATATGATGGTCATTCTTTCTTGGTAATCCAGAATAGCACATACATCTCTTGCTCATAAAATGTCCCTCATGTTTTGTGCCCAAAGTTAATGACTTTGAGATGACACTTGGAGAGAGATTTGTAGCCTGTCTAATTGATTCTTCATGGTCCAGTTTTCTAAGGAACCATCCCCACAGCGTGGAATGAGATAGTCTGCCAATATCCCAGCTGAGCAACTCAGAATTGTAAGAAAACCATTCTTCAATTCAATTTTTACTGAATCTGAGTCATGATTAGTAGAATTCTAACGTCCCATCAACACCAACTGTATTTTTCTTGTTATTCTTCTCATTGCATTATATCCTCTTACAATTTTTCTCACTTAAATTTCTCATTTAAATATAGTTCCTTTCCATAATCTAGAAAGATTTATAGGTTATGTAAGTATGGAAATGTATTTTTCATTTCCATTGTCTTTGCCGAAAGTGAGAAGAGTATACAAAGTGGGAGATGCATTAATTCCTGTAAGCCTTTTCCATTTGGTTCTATTAATTCCTACAATACACTCAAGTCTTTATTTCCCCCTAGTAGTCTTTGTGGATCATGCTGTGGCTTTTAGGAATTTAGATTGGATTTTTATTTTCTTTTGTTCTGTCGGTTAATTTTGCCAAATGACAGAAGGGGTAAGAGATGTTCTATGAAATGTTGCTGCAATGCTAGGATACCTTGTGAAGAGAATCTGAAGAAAGTCCAGTTTCTTGCTCATGAACTGATTTAACTGTTGCCAACAAAGGTGCAGGAAATTAAGCCTACATTACATGTAGCCTGAGGCTCCTTGGAGAGAAGAAAAATGCTTTCACTTTTCAATGAGCTCTGGGAAATTGTTCCAAAACCACTAAGAAAAGCTTTATTCCTCTGAAAAAGAGCTCTGTGGTCATCAGAGTAAAGAGTTTTGAATTTTATACTGTGAAAGGCTTCCAACAAATAAGCCACCAGGTCTTGACTCGATTGACCTTGAGATGCAGGAGAATATAAGGCACCGAACTGAAAACGTAACTTGTCAAAAATTATTCTTTTTTTTTTTTCTGTGATATTTCAGGCTTATCAACATTCTACCTTAGTGAAAGAAATACATAGTCACTAACCCAAATAATGTCACTTATCATCAATGAAAAGTTGTAGCAGCATGTCTTTTCCTAACACAGGCTTGGTAACAGTGTTCAAACCCTGACTTCTTTTTCCAACTCATAGAAATTTGCCCTAACACTCTAATATGCTGGGGAAATAGCCATGTGATAGTGGCATTCTTTGTTGGATTAGCAGTAACAGTAAAAGATAGGAGCAACTTAAATATTGAATGGTATAGAAATTACACACACACACACACACACACACGTAGAGGTTAAAAAAAAAAAAGTCTTTATTAAGTAAGAGTTACTGTATCACCAGAATTGGTGGCGAATGCCTGTAATTCCAGCATTAAAGAGTTTCAGGATTGTTGTGAGTGTGAGCCTCCTCCTGGCTTGAAAAGACTTACAGAATTTTAATAGGCAGAAAGGGGGGAAGAGGGCTGGACTTCCACCTGAAAGAAACATCAATTTATTGGCAATTTTCTACATGTAAAGTACTTTACTAATGAATAATTGTCAATGAGCCATGTTCTAGTCTTCCTCCACAACATGGAGGAAAAAAATGCAAAGTTGAGTTTATCTCAGGCTCAAAGGGAGATAAGAAGCAAAGTCACTGGAGTCTTTGAGAAGTTCACAGCAGATGGCAAGTCTTTCTTAATGGACCATATGGAGCGCTGTATTTCCAGGAATCATTTCTATTGTTTGTTAAAGGGCCAGGTAGCAAATATTCTAGGCAGTGTATGCTACGCAATCTCTGTTACAATTACCCTGCCATTGTAGCTCCAAGACAAACTGGGTAGCTCAATGAATAATGGGCTATGGCTGTGAGGAATAAACAAAATTGAAATTTATCTAATTTTTTATTGTATAAAAATATAGAGAAATATTAAAACACTTATTGATAATGGCTTCACAAAATCAGATGATTGAGCTGGGTTTGTTGAATGTGTATAGTCTACTGACCCCTAATGGGATATAAAAAGTGTTTTATTCGCATTTATCACAGACAATAATTAAAGAGGAAGAAGAAACTCTACTGTTTGCCAAAAGCTGATTATCACACAACGTTTGAGTCCTTTGTGTGAGTCCCAGTCTGTATGAATAGCCCCACCTACAACTGAGGACTCTGCAGTTTGGGGAGAACAGTGGCCCCAGACTCTAATATGGAAGAATATGATACTGGACACTTTTCCATTTAATAAAAGCACATCCACTAAAAAAGTAATGTTTTCAAATCAACTGAGTTAAGCTTAGACTCTGGGCTAAGTGTGGTGGTGTATGCCTGTAACTTCATTCAGGAGGTAGGGGGATGCCACATGTTGGGGAACAGCCTAGTGTATTTAGTGAGTTCCAGATCAGCCAGGGATACACAGCAAGACTGTCTTCCAAATAAAAATTCAATTCTGTCATTAAATTAAGAAACATTCCAGTCTTGTTCTTGAAAATAATCAAAGTTATGTTTTTGTCAGTTTTGAACAAGGTATTTTTATATTCCACCCTTATCTTTAGTCATCCCCTTATTGCTTGAAGTTTTGAATTTTGGCTTTTTTGCAAAGTTAACACAATGTCGATCTGAAGGTATTCCAAGAAAATAAGATGTCCACCATGCCTGCATATACTCAGAAAGATGCTACTCTCCTGTCCATCTGGACCCTCTCTCTTATGGAGACAGAGGCAGAACAGCTGACAGTAGATTGTGGATGTCAGGGGCATTTTGTATAAGTGTCAATGCTAGGCTTAAGAATTCTATCCTTTTTGGTCTAGAAGTATATGGATAACTTAACTATACTACAGCTATCCAAGGAATTCTGCATAACTTAAAGGGCTCTAGAGTTCTCTACATTGGCCTATAAATGCCTAAACTAAACAACTGTCTGTCAGTTTATTTCTGCTTAATTAGTTATTCAAAATAGTCTCATCATTAAAAACATGAGATAATTACCCAATCAAATTATTTTCTTCAGTCCTTTGTTTGCACCAGTTACTATGCCTGGCTTGCAGGGAATATAGAATTGAACACAAACCCTACACTTAGGTACCTTAAGTAGAAGAGAGTTAATGCTAATGATTGTAACTCAAAGTGAAGTGCTAATTAGCAGGAAATGTTTTTTTTTTTCTATTTAAATTTGCAATATTATGCCATTTGGTAGAGTCTTGTCTTAAGATTTGGAAATTCTTAAAATCTAAATGACCTCTTTCTCTTTAAAGAATAAATACGTATATGGAAATGGTTTTTAGGAATTTTCATTCATTTTAATAATGTATTGATTCAAAAAGGTAGAATAGTACCCAAGTGACAAGAGGTGAGAAATATTTATGGTATGAATGACGGGTGATATGTCTCTACCACTCACTGTTTAAAGGTGTGATTTTTGAGACAGACAATGTGAAAAAAATTAAGAACAAGGGTAAAGACACATAAGGATCAATTTATATGAGGATAATTTCATTATAAAAAGAAATGGAGGGGTGGAAGCAGTGGGTCTTTCCAGCACAGCACTCTTACAAGGAGCAGGTCTCACCCCCCCCAGGGAGGGGCAGTATAACCCCTGGCTATCTTGTACACTAGAGAACTAAGTCTCCCAAGCTTGAAAATAAGTTTGTTTCATTTTGAATATGTATGTGCTGTGTGTGCATTTGTGGCTGTGCACATGTGAAACAGTGAATATGAATAGGTGTGTGTTCCTGTGAAGCCCAGATGATGGCTCATAGTGTCTTTCTTGACCCCTCTCTACTGTGTTTTCTGAGATAGGGTCTCTTGCTGAACCCAGAGTTTGCCCACATTTATCTAGTCTAGTTACACAGCCAGCCTGGGGACTACTAGCTCTGCCTCCTATGTCCTTCCTGGCTTTTGTTTGGGATCTGGGCATTCAAACTCTGGTCCTCACTTTTGTGTGGGAAATGTTCTCTGTTTAGCCAGCCACCATGTCTCTGACACTATGCTTGAAGTCGTGACTAAATCATTTAGTCCTCTCAATAGAAACTTGCAATCTGCAGGTGACTAGAAGTCACTGGAGTCTTGTAACTAATTTAAAAATTTCTTCTCATCACAGATGAGACATTTTTCTATAAACATAAGAAGCTAGTTTCTTCTTACTGCCTATCATTTGTAGTAAGTCAAATACTTCTCTCTGTTTCAGTCTTATAAGTACTCACTCCTTAAGACCCATTAAATTATAACATATGAGATTTTTGTTATCTCATAAAATATAAATTATTCATGTTTTATTTATTACCTACTGCAATTACATAATATTACCTGTTTAAGTATCTATAGCCAAATCTAAGTTCTTTGAAAACTCCTTATAACACCATAAATTTTAGTACTTGGCATTACAATTGAAGACTTTGCATTAAACACTTAACTTCAAAAGTATTTTTTAAAGTTCTTTCCAGAAATTAACAAAGTGATCACCAGCTCAGAGGCCAGGGGAATTAAGAGCAAAGTTTATGCCTCCCATTGCCAGCTTACTTGCTTAAAGTAAATGTCAGAGGTATCACATGGGGAAACTGGCAATGCTTTAATTTACATGTATGGAGTCAGCACAAAATTAATAGCAGTCTGTCACCAAGGATTGCTAGGTAATTGCTGGGTTTTTGTGTTGAGCAAATGAGTGTGGATTTTAACAATACTATTTAGGGACCCCTTTGGGAACCCGCCTTCTTCTTTCCTTTGGGCATGTCATGAAAACATCTTCTAGCTCTTTAACCATCAACGTGGTGGCTGCTGTTGTCATTGGCAACTACTACCCATCCTAGAAAAATCAAGTAGGTGCTTTCACAGAACAATAGGCCAAGGCAAACTCTCCATAGACCGTTGTCGATGTTTGTTTCGTCAGACACTTTCCCCTGTTAAGGACAAATGGTTCACCATGCTGTCTTGGTTGATAGAGAAATGAAATGACTTTGTGTTTTGTAAAATTTTATAACACACAAAATTCATTAAAATTCATTACACAAACTGTCTGCAGCCTATAAAGCAAAACATGTCTTATAGTGTGAACAACAGACATTTTCTCTTTGCCCTTCACATTTGTGTCAGAGGACATGATTTTTATTTGTTCCTGAGTTTGCCCTCAGTGTGTCTGTGTGTCCATATCTGCATAGACTCCCCCTGCCCCCCTCTCTCTCACACACACACATACACGGAGATGGAATTATTCCAGTAACTGCATTTGAGTCTGGGGTACTAATGTAACTTGATGTTAAATTTAACAGTAATTAAATCATCCCCCCCACACAAAAAAACCACACACATATACATATGACACTTTAAATCAGAGTGGAAGCCTGCAGTTGAAATATAAACACAAAACTGGATTGTCTTACTTGGAGTATCTTACTTTAACAGGGGCCTTACATCTGTAATTTCAGGGCAGGAGAATTGCCATATATTTGAGGCTAGTAAGGGATAGATACAGAGTCCAGGCCAATTCTGTGCTGCATATTGCAAGCCTGACTCAATAAACAAACAACAAGTGGGAAAAAATAGACTATCTTACTTTGTCACTTCCTGTTAAGTTCTGAGAGAACAAAAGAGCTGTCAGATTAGTAAGGTCACATTCATCTGGGTAAACTAATGAACTCTGGGCCTTGGCCTTGATACCAAAATATTTGCCTTACTTGAGTATATCTATGGAAAAACTTAAACATTCCTTGCTAAATTCTCTCACATCCAGTTCTTAACGGTAGTTTCTATTGCAGGATGATTCCCTATAGCTCTCCTGCAGCCCCTGAGTAGTCTGTGGTGTGTACCCAACTGCCTGTGGTGAGGCCTCAGGCTTAGCCTTCTCATGAGCACACCCAGCTTCCTGAGTCCTTTGGATCTGCATCTTGTCAGAGGTACCTATGCCCATCCCTGGCTCTGTCAACTCTCGGGTTTGCGCTATGGTAAGAGTTGCACCCTCTCATCTACTGGCCTTTTCCCCCTTGCTGTTTCTTCTTCAGAAGATGGATCCTTCCCGCATCACTGGAAAATGGTCAGCTTTATCTGCTGTAGATCAATGGCTTTCAACCTTTGGGTTGCAACCCCCTTGAGAGTCACATATCAGATATCCTGCCTACCACATATTTATATGATGATTCATAACTGTAGCAAAATTACAGTTAAGAAGTAGCAACAAAGTAATTTTATGTTTGGGGCTGGGGGGGGGGTCACCATAACAGGAGGAGCTGTAGTAAAGGTTGCAGCATTAGGAAGGTTGAGAACCACTGCTGTAAATGAACATGGGATATGTTACAACACATGTAGTAAACTCAGGCTGAATGTCTGTTTCCTAGGCAAGAGAGCATCAACAATGAAGACATTTAGGTATTAGGGACACACATAAGAAGGACATAAAATCTCTTTTCCAAGGTAAGTCCAGATCACAGAATGCTAGCAACAAGCCAGAAATCTTAGGTTTCAATGAGGTCATCAGTCTTACATCTTCAACTGTTTTTATTTGAGTCTTCATATATTTATTTTTGCTGTGTCTGATGCAAACATTTTAAATATGACTTAAGCCATTTCCACAATTTTGTGGAAAAGATTCATATTGCATCTTATATGACAATGACTGCTTTGCTGCTTATCCTTGGAGTAAATATATTAAAACTACCTTCAAGCTACAGATTTCCTTGAAAAGATAAAGTATAAAGCATGCCCTCTTTTACATTTAAACATTTCCTTTTTTTTCTTTCTGATGAAAAACAAGTGTTTCTGTGCATATTTGTACATAGCATGTCAGGAGTTTATTAAATTTTCCCCCTATACATTCAGAATAGCTTTGTTTTAGCAGTAGTAACAACACAATTGTATTCAGCTTATTCATTTTTTTTTATTTTATGGGAATAATTGCTGCCTGCATTTCATGTGCTAAAAACTTGCATTATAACCATGCAACTATGCCTCAGCATCTACTTTATGTTTCTTATTCATCACCCTAAGTGATAAAAATACAATGTAACTATTAGCTTATTATGCAATATTTACATTGCAAAGATTTTCCTATTCAGTTTCCTAGCAAAGCCTTCTCCAATATGAGACTGATATTTTCTGGGTCTGATTCTGTTTTGCAGCCACATTAATCAAGCTCTGTTCCATGTTCTATGACCTTGAAAAAGGAACTAAATAGAGGAATCGTCCTTGAGCTTGTAATGAATTGACACAAGAAAAGCTGTTCTGGTTGAATCTTCAATTCAACCAAGTAATTTCTTCAGATTCTCAAGAGAATGATTTTTTAAATCCCCTATTAGTATATATTCAGCTGAATAACTTCCAATTATATAAGAAATATTGATAGACAGATGGTGGGGGTAAATGTACAAGCACACATGTTCAACACATGTGTTAGGAATTTGGCTCATTGAGGGCTTCCTAGAATTGTTACGTGTCAATTACAACATGGAATACTTAAAGAATTTTAAGAAAATGGGCATTTTTTTTCTTTAAGTTTTCTTCTGCTGTGGCAACAGCAGTTGTTTGCTCTGGGCATGAGCACACGTCCAAAGGAAACCGTTAGAGTAGAATTTTCTCCCCTATGAGAAAACCACCCAATAACCAGAACCTTTGATTTCCCCAACCAATCAGCAGAACCAGCACTAAAACATGATTCAGATGAACTGCACTTAAACATCGTTGCACTAATAGTGGAATCAAGATGGCTTTGGTGCCAAATGTATGAAGAGAGCTGTTCTATTATATAGATGGATGTTTCCTGTCCTGACTGCCCAGTCCCAAATAAGCACACAGAGTCTTATATGAGTTGTAAATGCTCAGCTAATCGCTCAGGCTTATTACTAACTTGCTTTTACACTTAAATTAACCCGTACTTCTAATCTATGTTTAGCTATGTGGCTTGGTACCTCTTCTCAGTATAGCATTCTCATCTTGCTTCTCTGGGTTTGCTAGAGACTCTCCAACTCTCCCCTTTCACTTCCCAGAATCCTCCTAGTCTGTCTCTCATGCTCAATCTCTTCCTTCCCAGCTCTCAGTCAATCAGCTTTTTATTAGCAAATAAGAGTAATATACATTCATGGTGTAGAAAAGGATTGTTTGAAAGCACTATTAATATAAAATGTTAAAAGCTGAAGTCTCCAGATGAAGTTCAAGATTTAAGAGACATTGTTGAAAGACTTGGAGAAATACATGACAACAAGAAATATGTGTGCAGCTGACACAGGGGTCAGGGCACCAGCTGTTTCTTTGTTATTTGGGGAGAGGACTTTTAGATCATGGGCAGGTTCTATTTTGGTTGCTGTTGAATAGGAAGCTGAATAACACTCTTACAATATTGGGATGTGCATTTAAAATCTTAGCTCTGTTGTCAAATGCCAATGTTAAAATTGTGGCCAGGATTTAACACCAAAGAAAGTACCCCAAAACAGTATGAGTTAGTCCTTATAGAATTCAGTAAACTCCAGAAAAATAGAAAGACATTCTACAATAACAGTACAGACAAGTTTTTTGAGGATGATATTATATATCCTTTCACATTGGGCCAGATAGCTTAGCAAGTGCCAGGTACCTGCAGCTCTCACCCTCTGTTCTATCAGAACATAATTACACTTTATCAGCTTATGGAAAATAGCTATTGACACATGAGGGTTCTCTGAGAGTCATAATGCTAGGAATCCAAACTTCAAAATAGAAATGTTAAAGACAGAAATTAACTTCCAACTGAGCTCTAAACATATCCAAGCTCACTAAATAAAAATACCAAAGCTTAAAGTAACACTATACAATTTGCCTTGGTTCAAGAATTTTCATGGTTATTATTTAAAATTTCTTGTTATATTATTTTAGGCACATAAATGCTTGCCTTCATGTATGTTTGTGTATCACGTGCATGCCTGGTGTCCATGGATGCTAGAAGAGGGTGTTACTTCCCCTGCTGCTGGATTTACAGCAATTGTGAGCTGCCATGTGGGTGCTTGGAATTGAACCTAGGTTCTCTGGAAGAGCAATCAGTGCTTTTAACCTATGAGCCATCTCCGTCACTCAATTTTCACTATTTCTATACTGTACCATTTATCTGTGTATCTATCCATAAATAAGTACCTTGAATAATTTAAATAAAACTATTCTCCAGCAAGCTTTATATAACTTACTTTACTATTTTTATACTGTTACCCAAGAAGTATATTTTGCTTTAATTATTTTCTTTTAATTAAATTGGTTCAGATATAAACCATTTTTAAGGGAACAAAAATAAGGAGTTAAGCATAATTTGACACAAAATATATTGGATATAGCCATATACTATACCAAATGATATGCAAATTATCATGTATCATTTTTATAAATCAAAAAAGGGCATATATGACTTACTTATCTGCCTTACTTAAAGAATATTTAAATGTTTAAAACAAACATAACCAGAGGTTGGGAAGATGGTTTAGTTGGTAAACAAAGCTCCTCTCTTCAAGGAAGGAGAACCTGAGCTTCCAGGATCCCTCATGAAAAGGTCAGGCACAGTGAGATGGCATCTACAGTCTCCACACTAAAACTAAAGTGAGGGACAGGAGGATCTTTGGGGTTTATTGGTCAGCCAGTTTAACAAAACTGTGGAGCTGCAGGTACCATGAGATATCTCATTGAAATGATGTCTGCTTTGGCCTGAATATGTGTGTGTGTGTGTGTGTGTGTGTGTGTGTGTGTGTGTGCCAACAGACACCAACCACACACATAAACAATTATATAAATAAATATAAAATGTTTAAGTAACTATAAAATGCTAAAATATTTATACATTAATAAATCCATTAGGTTTTGTGCGTGTAAATGAGCTGTATGCATTTAATTCAGCATCAGGTAATTTTAACAGAGATGTTTGTTATGTTATATAATTCTTCCTGGGGAAATGTAAACAAATGTCTGTTCACCTCAAAGAGGCACCAACAAGCTAATGAAAGAATTCCACTTTGATACACCACTGAGTTAATTCAGGTTATTTACGGGGACATGGGTGATTCAAAGCAGCTGCTTTGCCAAAAAATAAAAAGTAAAAAAGTCCCACATGATCATGGAAAGAATGCCAACCTGTAGCTAATCTTGTACTTCCAATACACTCTGACACTTCTCAGTGGCATGTGCTACTCTAGGAGAGTGTGGTCTGGCATCTGATGTGAGGTTCTCTTGGCCCTTCCAACCTCCTAGGCAGGAATGTTCACAGTCTCATTTCTATAACCACAGGCCCTACTTACTCCTTGCCATTCTGCTCATTTTCACTCCTGGCTTGTAGACAAGGTCTTTGTTGACCACCATGGCAACTTACTTCATCATAGCCAATGGTCATGTTATGCCTCGAGGAAATAGCTTTTCTACCAGAAAATATAAAGCAAAGAAGTATAAATTACTGTAAAAATGTCCTAAGGTGTTTTTCCCCCCTTTTTATGCATACTTTTCATTTCAAAGGGGGAAAGGCAGTCTAGCTTAGAATATTGCAAATTTTCTTTTACTAAGCTCTTATATAGTTTGTCAGTTTTAGAAACTCACAGCTGAAAATCCAAAGCAAATGACTTAGTCATATAGAAAGTGTGCTCCCTTGCAGCCAGTTGAAGATTATGGTGAAGGAAAGTGGACAGGACAAAAGCCAAGTAGCCATGGCCCCTCATCTCCGCAATGGACCTGAATATTTATGACTATAAACTCATCCTCTGAAACAGCACAACAATATCAGCCGTAACAGAAGTGACTTGCAGTTTCCCTCCACAACACAAACGGTGCCACGAAGCTCTGTAAATCTTGCTGAATGGGCTGTTTTACCTCATTTTTGTGAAATGCCAAGCATAGTTCTGTCAGGCTGGCACTCATTAGATGCTGCATTACCTCGAGAAGGCCATTAATGGCCACTGGAGGTGTTCTGCCGACTTAATGATGCACATACCTCTTGGAAAATGTATGTGCATAGCTGTCTACGGCCCAGGTAACATTTCTCTCTTCCACACTGAGGAAGCTGTCAGACATGGGGAACATGTAAACTTCATTCTAGGCAAATACAGTTTTCCAAGGTTGCTTTTAAACAATAATACCATATTTAGCTTTATGACTCATCAGAGGTCGTAAGTGGAAAAGTGGAAATAATAACAGAGAATCAAGTTGTGTTTATGTTTGATATGTAAAACAGGGTATGACTTCAATACAATTTTCATCACACTAGGAATTGCAATTCATTATTAGAATTTATGCTGTTATGTACATCAGCATGATTCCCATAGTGCATTGAAAATTCAAACTTTTGTAAGCACCATGGCACTCTTCCCTCTGTAAATCAACTTAGCTGTGCCTAATGCACAGTGCTGAGACATTTTCCTCTCCAGAATAAACTGCATTTTTATGTGCAAACCTGACTCCTAGACCTAGTCACTGGCCTTTTTTGGATGCAAATGGAAAATTCACACCCCCCTAATAAAGTTATTAATAATTAATACCATTTCTAAATATTAATATTATTAATACTAGCATTAGCAAATGTTTGTATAATTAATGTTGTCATCATTAATGTCTCTAGGATACACATTCTTAGTATTAATGTTTAACTCTGTGGTTAATTTAACAACTACTCTTACTCAGTATTTAATTATGAAGTGCTCAGTTTGAGATATTTCTGTCTGTTCTTTACCATAGCCTTTCCTGGGAGGAATGCTCTTTACTCTCTCTTTCTTTTTCTTTTTTTCTTTCTTTCTTTTTTAACAGAAAAGAAACTGAAGGTGTCAACAGATAGGGGATTTTTGTCTGAGGTCTCACATTTTGTAAACTATGGAATTGCCATTTATATATTAATCATTTTGCCTCCGGAGCTAAGCCCTGCTTACTGCTTCCCTCCATGGCCTCTCATCCATCCCAAGGGTAATGTGCATTCAGTAGAATGGATACTTTGCATCTTAGCGAAAGTGCTGTTCATGATACCTAATGTTTTAAATGGTTTGGAGAAGTTTGAAGGTGTTCACACAGAGCCAACTCATCATAAGAAAGTGTTTTCTTATTCTGTAAGCGCACTTAACTTTTTGCAATTTCTTTTGATAGAATTATTAAGTTGTGAACTGTAAGATAAGTCTAGGCTATTTTTTCCATAAGCAATATCTTTCCATTTCATGTTTCTGTTCGCTTTTGGGAACAACTGAAGATTGAACCCATGATGACACACATGCTATGTAAGCATTGAATGACTGAACTATATTTGAAGTTCTCAAATTTTATTTGTTTATTCATTTAATATATTTTAAATATTTTATTAGTTCTTTGAAATAATCATACAATGTGTTTGGATAATAGTCAGGCCAATGCTTTCCATTCTTGCCCCCCTTCCCTACCCACTCAATTTTGTGTTCTGTATGTGTTTTTATATCCATCAAGTCCAATTTGTGCTGTGTGTATATATTCTGGATTTGGAGCCTTCCACTGGAGTGTGGTAGACTTGCCCAGAGCTATACACTTAAAGAAACATGACTTTCCTTCTCCCAAAAGCTAAGAATTGCCAATGGTTCATTGGCTATGGGAGGAATTTTTTCCCAACTCCCCTCTCCATGTTGAGATTTGGTCTGTCTTGGGCTTGCATGGGTCTTGTGAATGCCATAACAGCTGATAGTTCATATGTGCAGTTCACCTATTATGTTTAGAAGACTGTTTCCCTGTAGACATCTACTGCCTCTGGCTCTGTTATTCTTTCTACTACCGCATTCACAATGATCCCTGAGCCTTGATGAGGGAACATGTGATGTAGATGTCCCAGTTAGGGCTGCAAATTCCACAATGTTTCATTCACTGTATCATGGACCAGTGGCCTCTTTGTTAATCACCATCTACTTCAAAAAGAAGCTTCTCTTGTGACGTCTGAGAGATGCATTTATCTGTGAGTATAAAGATCACCCATTAGCAGTTGGTTTAATAATATTCCCATTCAGGAGAGTAATAATAGTATGTTCTCCCTAAGGTTTATGACCCATATATCCATAGTTTCCTGGACCACATAATGATGCCAGGTGTGCATTTCATTTTGTAGAGTGGACCTTAACCCAATCAGATAGTGCTTTGGTTATTCCCATAATGTTTGTGCTACTATTGCACCAGTGGGTATGTCTTACCAGGCCAGTCATTATTGTAGCTCACAGAATTGATACTTGATTAACACTAATGATTACTTTTCTCCTCTGGTAGGGTACTTAGCATCTTCAAGTAAACAAACAAAAAAAAAACCACCCTGTAGGGACAAAGCTTCCAGATCAGCATTAGCTTGATATCTTCTAGTTCTGTGGCTCAATTATGTGATGTCATCAGTGGTAGGGTATTACTGTAGAGTTCTGGAGAGCAATCAATATTATCAGCAATAGCTTATAATATTTGGGACCTATGGAACCTTACTGGCCAACAATGTAAACCCAAATGTAGCCCTTTCTTCACACTGAACTTTTTATTGACTATGCTGTGGTACCTCATGGGAGCATTGTGTCCTTATTACAAGATTTTAACTTGTGTGTGTGTGTGTGTGTGTGTGTGTGTGTGTGTGTGTGTGTGTGGTTTTTGAACACCTTTTGAAAAGGTTTATAGCATTTGTCTTTGAAACAGAGTCTTGCTAAGTAGCCCATGCTAGCCTTAAGGTCATTTCATGGCCCAGACTGATAGCTAGGATTATAAGCCTGCACAATCAAGCTCATCTCCAATTTTACATTTTAATACTTATATATCTGGACTTTTGCCTATTTGATAATCAGATATTTCAAGGCACAGTTAGATTATAGAATGATATGGTCCAGTGTCACAACCAGTGTAATTGTCCTTTGTTCATGATTCCGAAATAGTGTTTGTGTTCATCTTTAGGTATTAATTGTCAAATATCCTGTATGTACTACTACTATGCTGAAGATAGCTATAACATGCTTTTAAAATTGTATGTTGAATTGAAAATTCTGTATTTTATAGACAATATACATTAGCCTGAAAGTTATTATGTTAAGTGAAATAAGCCACACAGATAAATATTGCACAATCTCACTTATGGACAAGATTTCAAACTTAACATTAAATCACAATAATGTTTACCCGGGGTGGGGAGAGGAATAATGGGAAAAGATGAGGAAATGTTTGTTGAAGGTTACACATTTGAGATAGACAAGAAAAAACTATTTAAGTGATCATTTGCATAGCATGGTGGGCACAGGAACTGTCCCTTTGAAAATCCCTAGGAGTACAACTTACCACAAACAGTCACAATCCAGTGATGTAGCATTTAAGTTAATTAGTTCCATTTGGACATTTATTTCAAAACATCACATTATACATGTTGAATGAATATAATTTCATTTTATTAAATTAAATAGTTCATCAAAAGAATAAGGCAGCATTTCAGATATCTACTTTTAGATAGCTATGTCATTAATAACAATACACAATTAACAATAATACATGATTCATTCCCTTTATAAACCAAATAAGTTTCATAAATTAAGTTAACTTTTGAAATAAGTTCTTAATTGTTTTTATGCTTATAGTGTCAGGGATTTGTTCAGCTTTCTTGCAATACTATGAGAAGCATGATACAAGATATAGATATATATATATATATATATATATATATATATATATTTTTTTTTTTTTTTTTTTTTGAGACAGGGTTTCATTGGGCAGCCCTGGCTGTCCTGGAACTCTCTCTGTAGACCAGGCTGGTCTTGAACTCACAAAGATCCACCTGCCTCTGCCTCCAGAGTGCTAGGATAAAAGGCATATGCCACCATTGCCCGAATCAAGGCATAATTACAATAATAGTGTCTCCTCTCCCAAACTATAGGCTTGAGACACATCTTACCCTTTGTATTCAATCTTTTTAAATAATTCCAATATTGAGTTAATTTATAATTTTGGCATATTTTATAGAAAAACCACATGAACACAACGCTTTCCTCAGGCTCTTGGTTACCTGAATTTACTAAAGCTAGTTTTCCTAACTCCTTTCCTCCTTCCAGATTTTTCCATCTCCCTTTTGCTCCACCCCCGTCCCTTCTCCCCGCTGCACATTGTCAGGTATTTCTGTAACACATGAGGGCCCTGCCAAGACTCACGTGTTCTCGGTACGTTCTTCCTACCTTCTTCCCCACCCCTTGCTTTTCATTAAATTGTATCTATGTCCAGAGGAAAAGTTCAACATCAGTAAAGTGATCTCGCTGTTCTCAGAAATACAATCCTCTGATTGCTGAAGGAAGTAATGGAATAACCTGTAAAACATCAAAGTGAGAAGTGCTTCAGTTACCAAGTGTCTGAGATCTCAGGCTCCTGCTGCTCACTGGAAGTCAGAGGACATTTCTCCTTCGGTGAAAAAACAGAGATAATAGGATTTCTTTCCTGTTATCTCTTCCTTCCCTTCCCCTCCCTTTCTTACTTCCCTGCTTATCTTCCTCCTCCCTCCCTCCCTCCTTCCCTCCCTCCCTCCCTCCCTCCCTCCCTCCCTCTCTTCCTTCCTTCCTCCTTCTCTTCCTTCCTCCTTTCTTTTCTTCCTTCCTTCTTTCCTTCTTTCCTTCTTTCCTTCCTTCCTTCCTTCCTTCCTTCCTTCCTTCCTTCCTTCCTTCCTTTCCCTTCTTTCTTTCTTTGTTTTTGTATGTGCAGGTATGTGTGGGTGTATGTATGTATGCATGCACATGTGTGCACTGAGGCCACAGGTTAACACTACTGTCTTCCTCTGTTGTTATCCACCTTGCTTTTTGAGAGCTGGTTTCTTACTGAACCCAGAGCTAGGAGATTCAGCTACACTACTGGCCAACATGCTCCAGGGATCTTCTGTTTCTGCCTCCCCAGCACTGGGGGTACAGACGTACACTGCCACACCTTTTCATGTGGGTGCTGGACATTGGCTCAAGTTCTCATGCTCAAATGGCAAGTACTTTGCCATCTCAATTTGTCGATGTATTTTATATTCCATTGGTAAGAAATGATCTGTGAGCCCATGAATCAGTCAATCAATATATTGTCAAAGAATAGTATTTCAGACCTTTAAATAGCCAAGCTGTCTGTAGGACTGACTTTCTTTTCCTAGTTTTCTTTGGCAGTAAGAAGAAAAAAATTTCCTAGAGGATATAATAAGAATAAGGCTGAAATGCAGCAAAGCAAAAAATTACATTTTATACAGTGTTTCTTATTAGCATTAATCTGTCTTGAGGCTCTTTTTGTTTTACATTTCAGAGATAGGTGTCTCATGAATTAGGTAATATGTTAACAAATAATTTTTCATGACTATCCCATCACACTTTGTACATAGCTTTCATTGCTCAAATGAAGATGATCATTGTATTATTTGAATACTGTGGTTATTTTTGAAATACTTGGCAGTAGGGAACACCTGCCAGAGCCATTAATTCTAGTTAGAGGCAAACAACTGGGAACACACATTTCATTTCCTCTGTCAATTAGGGGTGTGGAGTATCATTTTTTTCTGAAGCCTGAATGTTTCATTGTCCTGCAATGAAAAATGCTTTCCTTGGATTGAGTTAAAACACCTCTGGTTTACTTATTTTGGGACATGTGTGATAGCCCCTCAGAATTCTCATTTTGGAATATCTTCTTGATTTTGAGGATGGACTTGTCTTCTCTCTAAAGGATTCTTCTGTAGCTTCATCTCTTTAGAGCATTGCATTACTGTTCATAGGGGCAGTAAGGTGTGGTTTCAAGGGAATACAGCTCAGTGGTAGAGTGCTTGCCAAGCATGCTCGAGACCTTAGGTTCAACCCCCTGTACTCCAAAACAAAGGACAGAGTAAACATGAGGACTTGTTATTTAGGGTAAGGATGAAAACCATATGATTGTGTATAGTACAGTCTATCAAGCAGAGTTAGTCTAAACCCTGCTTATTGAATATAATAGTAACTGTTGGTAGTCTTTCAAGTCATAAGAGCATTAATATGAATTTTAATGGCTGTCAAATTCCTGCCTGTTATTGTTCTAGATGTAGAGAATACACATATGAGTTGGGCCAATCTTAATGTCAAAGAATTCCCAAAATCTGCATTGAAAGACTCCACCCCATCTGCCCCCTCTCTCTCTCCCTCCCTCCCTCCCTCCTTCCCTTTTCCCTCCTTCCCTCCCATATTAGCACGCAGTTACTGTTATCATATTTGTGACTATATGTACAATCGTTATAGGAATACTTAGCACAGACTGATTCATAAGCGATTACATCTTCTATAGATAATGCTTAGAAGAAAGTCAGGGAGGAAAAGAGGAGAGGAAGGGAAGGGCATCACAGTGTCTTCCCTGGCAGAATGAGGGTGGCTTTTCATCAGCAATGCTAACACAGAATACATGCTGATTTCAGAGGGAGAGCTGAGTAGGTTTTTTTAGCAGAATTTTGTGCTGTGTTACAGGAGCCATAAAGACCTGTCGTATTAGATAAACAACAAAAAGTAAATTTTGTGGTGTGGCAGTATGTGCCTTTAGTTCCAGAACAGGGGAGTGAGAAAAGATTTCCCAGGAGGATGGAAAAACATGCAAATTTGTGCCTCAGTAGCTTTCTACTATGGACTCATAATCAGTTTAATATTTGAATTAACTTGTGTCCTTCCTTGGAAAATTAAAAGCTTAAGAATGTTCTTAGTTTTTCCATATTTCATTGAATTCTTCCTGGCATCAAAAGCTTCCATCTCATGTTGTGCTTGGATTTTACTAAAAATGAAGGCTGTATGTATTGCTTCCTACTTTTCTCAGTTGACGAAATATTTGAAAAGCAATGTTCTTAGCATTCTATATTTAATCATTGAGTTATTGCTACCATGAAACAAACAATATTCTTCTTAATGAGGTATATATGCTAGGAACAGAATTTTAATATTGAAATACAATTTAATTTTGTAAAAATTTAATATTGTGTAGCAAATTCACTTTTGCTAATAATGGTAGAATCATTTTCTATTGAAGCTTGCAAGGTATGGAGATCAGATTCACACAATGGGTAGAAGTCAAGAATGATCAGGAACCCTGGGTTTTTAATCCTGGATTGAGTTTATATCAAACTCATCTACATGAATGCAGTGTATACCCAAATCAAAACATTTTTCTGTGGATGACTCTTTGGCAAAGAATGGCATTCCTAGGGACAAATGTCAAATTTAACAGATTATTAGAATAAACAGAAATAAGGAGGCAAATTTCTCTATCATGTGAGCTGAACATTCAGTCCTTGAAGACTCAGTCTCTGTGCTGAGAACAGGAGCTCCTCTCTGCTTTAGGTCCCACAGTGCTAAAGACAGTGAGCACTACCCTCCTTCCCCCCTGTTCATGATGTGGTAAAGAAGCCCTTTTAGTGCATTATTGTACTTTAAATATTCAAGGAAAACAAAGTCTGCAATTGTATCACAAATTTGACTAAAACAGCCTGACTGTTCTACCCTGAGAGCTTTGTTGACTCTCTGATGCAATTATTGTTGTGAATAATGGTGGGTAGACTTTTAAAACAATGCACTGAATCACATCTTAGTTCTCTGTAATAGTATTTTATTAGTCAACATTAGTTCTCATGTAAAAAAAGCATCTGCTTTGTGAAAGACATTTGTCATGGGAGTTATATTGAATTGTTTCCCCCCAATGAGCTTAGTCTTCTTCTTATTAAAATCTCACAGTGCATTGCATTTATATGAACTTCATAATAAAAAGTGCTGTTATAGTCATCTAATTTTTGCAATGATTCAATTTTAGTTGTGGTTGATGGAGCTTTTTCATAACCACATCCTAGAATCCAAAAAGAGTTGATAAAACTAACGTATTTCCTGTGGGGTGCATGAATAATGTCCCCTGTCAGTCCATGTATTTGAATAGTTGGTCCTTACTTGGTGTTGCCGCCTGGGGAAGTGACAGAAACTGTTGGAAGTTTGGCAAGGGGAGGCTTTGCTGGAGGAAGCCTGTCACTGAGGAGTTCACAGTCCTGTCCTCCTTGCTCACTTTCTGCTTCTTGCCTGTGGATGGAAATGTGATCAGTCAGCTTGCTGCTGCTGCTTGCTGCCCCACCGTTATAGACTCTTGCTCTGGAACAGTGAGAAAAATAAACTCTGTCTTCTGTACTTTGCCTTTGGTCATGGTTTTTCATCCCAGCAACAGAAAAGTTAAAAACACAGTATTCGAAACTCTTGGCTAGGCAATGGATATTGGTTATATGTTGGTGACTAAATATAGTGGAAGTTTAGAAGGATGGGGCACAGGAAATGAGCATAGGAGTCATGAGCGAGAATATAAAGAGAATTGTTGTTCTAGTTTTGACTCTGTGCTGGAGTTTTCATTCTGTGTGTCTCTTGGTGGATAAGTGCATATATTTGACTATGAAAGTGTAATGTTCTGTGAAATGCTCTACAGCTTCATAATGCTGTTCTGACTGCACTGAGGTTAACTGAGATGTATAAGTTTTGGATCTGGCTCATCTCATGCCCGGTGTTTTTTATTTTATTTGTAAGTTACTTGCAATAAAATTTTAATAAAAATATTTTACAAATTTAAAAATTAAGAAACAATAAATGTACTGAGCATGTTATATTTATATATTTAGGAATGTGTGTGTATTTATGTGTAGCAATAACAACCGAGAAAAATAGAGGCCAGAATTTTGAGAGGGACTGTTGGCAATTGTTTGGGATAGGCTAGAGAGGAAAGAGTGGGAGAAATATAATGTAATCATATTTTAATTAAGAATTTTAAGATAAAAATAAAATGGAGTTCTGAAGGTAATATTTCTAAGCAAAGCAAAATAGTCATGACTGAAAATAGTAAACCCAGTCAAATTTTCTTGATCTTTTTCAATACAACAATTGCTTCAATGCAAAAAAAAAAAAATAAGTATAATATTATGGCTCATCAAGTAGCTAAAATTTAGTAGAAAAAGTCAATATTGTCAATAATTCTTAAGGTTTCAATTTTTTAGTTCAGAAGTCTTAAATTTAAGTTATTTTGGAATGCATACAAAAGCCTTTATATCTAAAACACAAAGTGACAGAAGACACATCTGGAGGATGTGGTAAGTTATTCAATGTGACTTACACGGTGTGAAGAGTGACACTTCCTGTGTTCAGACAACATAAACATGTTAAAACAGGTCAAAGCAGCTGCATCGAGGGCCAGAGAATGTTCCATTCTGGGCCAAATCTATGGATGTGGAAACAATTCCAGAGACGATCAGGAAAACTGTCATTCACGGAAAACTTGCAGGGGTAGTGTGCACTTCAAACACATCTAACTTCATGACTATTATACTGATTTTCCACTTGTGGATTTTGTTTTCAATCCCCTTTGAACCTGTGTATAAGGTCTAATGGACAGATGAAATCTGTCCCAGGGAAAGCGAATACTGTTAGTTGGCACTACTGTTACTAGATAGTAATGTGTGACAGAAGAGACCACGTTTATGAATCATCCTTCCTCTTTACAATCCTCATAATCCATCACAGACTGTTACAGAAACTCAAATGATAAGCTAGCTTAGTTTACCAAGTTTAGTGCTTGGATTCCAATAAAATTTGAGTTCACCATTATCTTTAAGTTCATGTCCTGAGCTCTGCTACAGGGAATGAGGTGGATTGTGTGTGTGTGTGTGTGTGTGTGTGTGTGTGTGTGTGTGTATGTGTTTTGTTTTGGTCTGTATTTTTAAAAATTTCAGAAGTAGGTTTTTATTCAGAATCATTTGTCCCTCAATTTTTTCATTATTTGTGCCTTAAGCATACACAGATTTAAAATCCATTCCAGATTTAAGATCTTCAGGGTTTTTTCTATATTCCTTATTAACTATGGGATAATCATTAACTATATATGAAGACAATTAAATTCTTAACCTTGAGCTGTCAAGCTCTGCCAGTAATCTCTAGGTGATGGTTTTGGAAAATGGTCAACTAAGTATATGATATTATCACGATCATATCATTGAAATTCTTTCCTTGAACTGTTCAGATAGAGTGAAATTTAGTAGGTCTTTAAATTATATTGAATAGATACCTGAGAAGTGAGTGGGGTCCTTTGAGCCAAGACAACTGCAAAATAAAATGATCTTTAAGCAAATAGACTCCAGAAAATGTTTCTATCTCCTGATAGAAAAACAAACAAACAAAAATGTATTCAATAATGCAAAGTTGAGAGTCAGCTGCTCCTTGTTGAGGTCATTTCTGGATCTGGAGTCTTTTTCTGTCTCTGGAATGAGGATGGAAAGAATTGTGGGTTTGGATTAGCATCAGGGATGCACTATTCCTCTCTCAGCAACTTCTCATGTCACCAGTCTCCCATTCTCAACATGCTTGGGTTCTTAGGGGATGCTGTAGCTTTTTGAATTGCTTTGAAATTTGTATCAGCCAATGAAGCCACTCCCTAAGTAGAATGGTCATTGTAGCAGATAAAATAAGTCCTTAAAGCTTGAGTCAAAGGAAAGATGTCTCCATCTAGAAAATGTTAAATATTTCAAAACTCAGAATTCAGCACAATTTGTATTTACGGTGATTTTGTTCAACTGTAAGATCTACGGTGCAAAGTGATTTGTTTCATTTATATGCTTATGTCCTTTAGAATTATATTGTACTTCATGTTGTTATTCTTTCCCCTCCTTCCATTTTAAGTGATCATCTATGTCACCAGAAGAGGTCAAGCAATTATTTTACTGTCTTCTGAATATTTTTATTAATTCGTAATATTAAATATTTTAACCACTATCCTGACAATATAAAGTTTGGAATTCATATTGTTAATCTATGAACATTTTGCATTTGATTGGAGAATTTTTTTCTTTTGAGGAGCTATTTAAAAACAAGAGCTATCATTTCCATGTCTGCATTGAAAGTGTATCTATGTTTAAAGTTTTAACTTACATGAAATTTCATAATGAGATGAATCAACTAGGAATTCCCCCCAGATACGGATTTTCTCCCAGGACCTACTAGTTTTGGCTTCTATAGATATCGACACAATCACAACGCTTTCACAAGCAAACTCATTGGAAATCAATGAGCCAGGTGCTTATGAAGTGGGCAGCTCCAACTGAGGAGTCAAACATTAATTAGCCCACTAATCACAACTTTCAAACTACTTTGATATACAATACCATGAAGCAAGAACCCTGTGCCAACCTTACCTCCATGAAGCCCCATGTGTGTAGCCTTTGGTTCGTGAGGATCTTTGACTCTCTAGGTTTGTTGCTGCTTTGGCCTTCAAGTTCCTCACTGTTGCTTACGGCCACCAGGCTGAACTGAATGACTCTTGGCAAATTCCCCTAAATCCTCATCTTCCTGTGTGAGGCTGGTGTGAGCTCTTGAGAGCAGAGCCACAACACTGCAGTTTTCTCTGCTCTTTACATGCCATCTGGCATGGGATCGATTCCCAGTAAATATTTCATAAGTAGAGAGTAGTGCATAATGATTAAATATTTCTGAGTCTCTCCATGGCAGTTTTATGCTTTTGTGGTTAAATGCCCGAAATATCAACTTACAAAGTGAAGTTTATTTTGAGTCAGAGTTTTGTGGGTTTGAACCCATGGTCTCTTGGCCCCTTTGTTTCGAGGCCTGTGATGGAGTGGTGAAGTATGGTGTGAGCACATGGGGGAACAAAAAGCCATTTACCTTGTGGCCAATATGTGAAATCAGAGAAGGGAGGGGGTTGAGGGTCTCAAACCCCAGTAACAGAGGCTTTCCACTATATCTCACATCTTTTTATAAAATTTGATTTTACTTTTAATTAAGTGCATATGTGTGGGGTTTGTAATGTGAGTGCAGTGTCTGTGAAAGCTAGAAGGTGTTAAATCCCCTGGAACTGGAGTCATGGGTAGTTATGAGCTATCTGATGTGGGTTCTTGAATCTGTATTGTGTCCTCCAAAAACAGTGCATGGTCTTAACTGCAGAACCATCTCTCTAATTCTCAGACCTCACCTCCTAAATGCTCTCCCACCTGGTAATAATACACAGTTGAAGATAAACTTTCACTATCAGAGCCTTTGTCCATCATTCCAAATCTAAATCATGACATTCACAATGAGGGGAAACGAATAACACAGTCACAGCCGGAACCTGGCAAGCGAAGCCTTCTAAAGGGGAAGTGATGATTCACCTGGACTAGAACTTCACTCTGTGTGAGGAAGGGAACTGTTTGGCCCAGAGAGAACTCAGACTTGGAGTGCTCTAAATACTAAAGTTCTCCAGATAGCTTTATCTGTGTAGTCTAGCTTTCTTCATGCAGAGTCGGGGGGTGAGGGCTGGGATGTGCATGCAGGTGTCTTCAGTGGCTAGAAGAAGGTGTCAGATCCTCAGGAGCTGGAGTTACAGGCAGTTGTGAGTCACCTAACACCAGTGGTAAGGCAAATGTTAATCCTCAGAAAGAGGAGGAAGGGAAGTGCTCTTGACCACTGAGCCACCTCTCCAGCCCTTCCACTCACTTAGTGTCAGCTACTTCAGTGATTCTCAACTGCGGCAATTTCAATTCCCCAAGACGAAAATTGATAAAGTCCATAGTATTGTCACAATTAATCAGGCGAGAACTACTGGAATCTGGTAAGGAGAGAGGCAGGCATGATGCTCAACTCAGTGGAGAATGGTGCTTCCAACAAACAGCTGCCCATCTAGAGTGATTCAGGCATCCAGGAAACTGAGGGTTGACTCCTCTTATTTTATCTTTTGAACATCCTGTTTTTATATTTACTTGCTAATCCTACAGTGTTTTTTTTTATATTTCAGTAATTTGTTTTAATTCCACTATTCTTCCTTCCATTTTTCTAAAATTTGTTAATCCTTTAATTCCCAAAAATGCATGCTTATCATGCCTACTCATTTTCTTAGTCTCTATGAATATAAAATGTGATGATTCCTCTGAGCATAGTTCAGCTATGTTTCATAGGTTCTGATATCATGTATTTTTGTTTCTAACATCTAGATTTCTTAAAATTTGATATTGGGTCTTTGTGCAATACAATATAAAAGTCTGAGGGGTCTTGTTCTTTTTAAAATATATGTATATAGTACGTATGTATTTAATTTCTTAAAGATGATTTTTGATGTAGTCACAAGTCAGGCATTGCTAAGGTCACAATGATACAGTAGTAATAAAGACATAGATGAAAGGGTAGATATACTTAACTTCATTTCTGGCATGCTATTTCCTGACAGGTCCTTTTGTCTTTGAAACCTGTGTACTTTTTTTTGTCTTACTAGTTGTGTGCCTATTTGTGTGTTGTTTTTAATATTTCATTGCCTTCAGAATTGAAATTTACTGTACAGATATCTAAGGTTGCTCTTATGTTCTCCTTGAAACTGACTTCCTGAAAGCCAAAAGTGTTCCTTTCTTTATCTTGGGAAAAACATATCCTAAAAAGTAAGAGTTATATATTGGTGAAAGTATTAAGGCAACTCCATGTAGTTAAAAGGGAGGTTTATTTTGTGGGGTAACTTACACGTAAAGGGATAGGTTACAGGGTCCAGGAAAGGTGTAGTACAGTCCAGTGGTGTTCTCTGGAGAACTCTGCTCAGTCTACATCCAAGGTCCAGGATCCAGGAACCAAGACAGCCAGCACATTAGGATCTCAGGTCTTAAGGGTTTCTGTCTGGGCCCTGCCTTGTAGGCTTGACAGTTACTGGAAGCCTCAATAGGGGTGGTACCTCCAGGTCAAAGCTGGAACAGCTACTCACTACAGTTATGTCTTAAATAAACTATTAAATTTATTTATTTATCATCTCTATGTGTGTATGAACAAGCAGGCATGTGTGCATGCCTGTCTCTTGTGTGTCTGCACAGTAGGGTGGGAACACATGTGCCATGTTTTTTGTGGAGGTTAGAGGACAATTTGCAAGAGTTGGTTTTCCCCTTCCACCAAGTGGGTACCAGAGATCACACTAAGGTCCTTAGAATTCACGTTTATCTGCTGAGCCGTCTCTCCAGCCAAAAATACATCTTTTAATAATATATATAGCCAATAAAGTAACAATAATATCATAAAATGAGAAATTGTAAGTAATATAAAACTAAGCTCTAAGGAGTTGAAGGGCAAGTACTTTTTCTGGCAAGATATGATGTTTTTCAAAGGAATGAAATGGAGTATTGAAAGATTAGGACACAGAAGACTCAAGGTGAACAGAATTCAGGTAAATGGAAAGAGAAATTGCATAATATAATCATTGTGCTCTGTCAGCTAATTTACTAGAGTTTGAAAAGATTCAAGTCAGTATTTTTGTATCCCTTAAACTCAGAGCTTAATCATTTGCATATAATAACAGCTAAAATAAAATTTGTCGATGTACATTACCATCCTTATTTGCAGCCAATCCATAAATCTAAATTGGTTTCCAGATTATGAATGGTTTTCAAGTGGGATACCATTTTAAATTCACTGAAGAGTCAGTATTTCCCAGAAGATATGAAGTAGTAACAGAAACTAGATAAATTATAGTAGCCTTGTTCTAAAGTTGATTGCTCAAACCTTTGTGTGTGTGTGTGTGTGTGTGTGTGTGTGTGTGTGAATGTGAGTGTGTGTGTACGAAAATATTTGAGATATGTGTATCTGTGCATGTAGGGAGGCAACAGATTAATATTGGGTGTCTTCTTTTCTGCAACATGGCCTCTCACAAAATATAGAAATTGGCTAGAATGGCTGACCAGTGAATTCTAGAGTCCAACCTATATTTTTCCACATTCCCTCTGTACTGGCAATACAGACCCACTACCACACCTGTTTATGTGGATGCTGAGGATCCAATTTCTAGTCCTCATGCTTGTGTGCACTTAAAAAGCACTTAAAAAGCTGAGCTATTTCCCTAATACCTCTCTTATCATCTTTTAAAAATGATGGTTATTTTCAGTGCTGGGAAGAAAAATCTAAGAAGTTTTTCAGTTGCTTAGTACTGATTTTGAACTTGATTTAGAATCACCTCTGAGATAAATGTGATGGGGATTCCAGACTAGGTTGATTGAGGTGGGAAGGTGTGCTCTGACAGCATTTGGTATCATTCTGTGGGTAAGAGAATGACTGAGTAAGATGGAGAAAGCAAGCTGAACAAGCGTTCACAATTCTGTCTGTATTAGTTACTTTTCTGTGGCTGTGATAAAACGTCATGACCAGAAGCAGCTTATAGAAGGAAGAGTTTCTCTGGGCTTACGGTTTCAGAGAGATAAGAGTCCAACACGGCACAACAGCAAGCAGCAGGGATGACATGGCAGCAGGAAAAGAAAACTGGAGTTCACATCCTCAACATGAAGCAGCTAGAGCAAATTGGGAGTGGTAAAAGACTTTAAACTCTCCAAGCCCACCTTCTGTGATGTATATTCTCCAGTGGCATCTTTTAATCCTCTACAAAAGCACCACCAACCTGAAAACAAGTGTTCAGCTATCTGGCCCTAGGGGATGTTGTGATATATTGTGTACCCTAATAAATTTATCTGAGAATCAGAAGACAGAGCCAGCCACAAGATTAGACATAGAGGGCAGACAGTTGTGGCACATACCCTTAATCTTATCACTTGAGAGGCAGATCCATCTGGATCTCTGTGAATTCAAGGTCACACTGGGAACAGCATCCAGCAGTGGTGGCACATGCCTTTAACCACAGCGCTTGTGATTTCATGCCTTTACTTGGAAAGCACACATGCCTTTTATCCCAGGAAGTGGTATGGCTGGGTGGAGACTATAAGACCTGAGGAGACAAGAACTAAGCAGCAGTTCAACTGAGACCCTCAGGGGTGAGGACTCAGAGGCTTTCAGTCTGAGGATTCATGAAAACAGCAGCAGACCCATCAGAAAGAATGGAGCTTACACCTCCTGGCCTGTTCTTCTGTTCCTTTTCCTGTTCTTCCATTTAGTATTCTGGCCTGTTGACTGGTGCTATCCATGTTCAGGGCAGGTCTTTCCCCTTCATTTGAGTTCTGCATGCTAAGTATCTCTGGATACACCTTCAGTGGGATAGCCAAGAGTATGCCTTAATAATCACTTAGGATCTCTCAGTCCAATCAAGTTGATGATCCAGATTCAAGCCTATTTCTGAGACCTACATGTCCATGCTTAACATGCATACTTAACACTTTTCATTCTCCCCATTTCCACTAAACCCTCAGATATTTACTTGGGCTTTCTATCTTCAATTTGTGGCTACAATTAAACTTTTAGAATTAACCAGCTAGCACACAATTAATTATTTTGTTCCATATTGCTTTTACAAAAGCAGGATGAGTTAAGATGAATTTCCCATGGTCATTCTCTTCCATGAAAATCAGTGTAGAAGAACAGGAATTTGTACTTACTTCCTTGGTAGTTCTGAAACAATGTGAGCATGCTGAATCAGTTTACATTTCTTCTTATCATTACCCCTGAATCATATACTAAAGTATGAGGGTTGTGACTTTGTATACAAGCCAACTAGAGACTGGAATAGAGCTAGCATTTTATTCATCTCACTGGAACTATTACATTTATGGTAATTTATACTACCCTGCACTTGTTAGTCTAGTGTTTTGTAAGTATGAAGACTAGGAAAACTGGATAGAAACTACACTCATGTTGAAGGATCAGCACTGTGGTTGATACGACTCTAAAACCTTTGCTCTTTCAGAATGAAGGACTACTTCTCAATGACTGTTGTAGATAATCTGCTTTTCATCAGATTTGGTGATCTAGATAGTGGAATCGACTCAACCGGAGTCAGCCAAACCAGATTCACTATTGATAATGTTTTCTCAAAGGGTCTGATGAGGAATGATCAAAGCTATTCAGCCTTCCTGAGTTAGAGTGCACACCGGGTTTGTAGGAAGCCTCTGAAGAAGAATGAGAAGAGAGGACTGTGCAACATATTTACAACACAGAGACTTGGGATCTGCCTGAGGCTGGTTACCTCCTACACCTACCATAGTCTCAGTGCCTCATTTACAATTTTCTGCTGTGCATGTCAAGTGTGATCACTGAAGTCTTCCTGCTGAATTAAAATTATTTTTCTGTTTAAGCCATCTTATTCTATAGTTATTATTGAGATTGAAAATAAGATCCTGACTCACTACAGGTGACAGATGATTAGGTGGAGAAAATGAGACAAAATCTTAATAGATGAAGCCAGTCCTTATCCATTCATCTTCTATTGTTGCAAGAAAGATGAACAATGATGAATCTTATGGATATTAAGCATGCCAATGGGTAATGAATATCTCTCTCTGTCTCTTTCTATCTTTTTTATTCTCTCTATCTCTGTCTGTCTCTGTCTCTCACTATGGAGAGATTATAGAAAGTTTGCCAGATTTAATTCAAATAATCTAATGAGAAATAATTATCTAGGTATCAAGTCATGGAACAAATGTATTAATTCTGTGTATCAAATTTGACATTTGTTTCCTGCTAGTCAACAATTCCTGCTGTATGGTTAGTTCTTTTCCTCTTTCACAACAACCTCCTCTCATTTTAATAGCCCTAATTTAAAATATATAAAAAAACAAATTTAAAGCATTTCTATGGAGTTGCCTAAAACACCTAGTATCCTCTAATCCTACTTTGTTATTCAAGTTACCTGGGTTCTAATTACTTACCTTTGCTGGCTGCTTTTCATATTCTGTGTGCATAACCTCCTTAGCAGTGTGGTTGGAATGTGTTTCTCTGTCAAATTACAGGACAAGTTGGGCTACAGTGTGAATCTCTGAAAACTGTTTCTAACAGAATGTATTATCTAATTTCTATAAGTATTTAAGGCTCTGAATGGAAGACTTTATTATTTTACTGACAAGAAAACTGAATTGCATGCAACTTTTCCTAGCTTTTCCAACTTTAATGAGAAAGAAGTTGACCACCTGTTCAAATATCCATTTCCAGATTTTTCCTGTGTTCTAAGGTTTGTCCAGTGTTATTGAAAGCTACATCAATAATGTATCAACAATACTTACGGAATTCAAATTTCTGTCATAGGTAAAAGGCCAGAGAGAATAGCAAAGATTCCTATCTTACAGACAAAATTAATCTAGGTTATTACTCCAGATGAACTTTCAGCATTTCATATTTAATCAAATTTAGTGATGTCTAGAGAATATACATCTAAACTACTTTATTGAGGTACTTAAAGATGAGAAAGGTAAATGGTTTTCTTAAGTAGGTCATTCTCAGCTTACAATATTTAGCTCTATTCAAGGGTGAGTCTTGTTTAGAAAGCTCTGAGACCATGTCTGCTATCTATATTTTCAACTTCATTTCATAGCACAAGGGGTTATCTGAACTGATATACTGAATTAATTTCGGTTGGCATTACTTGTATTCCAGGCCCTCTTACTGTCCTATTAAATTTCATATAGAGAGGCCTTTACCTTTAGTACAATAAAAAACTGCAGTATAAAGTAGAATGTTATTTTTTCTGTGTGAGATTCCAGGTCAATCTCACATGAATCCTCATCCAAATCAGTCACAATTGCTCAATAAAAAACATTTTTTTTTTCTATTCTGAGAAGCTTTATTTTCAGATGTTTTGGATGTGAGTGCCTTCTTTCCTAAATCATCTCAGATTAAAGTGTTACACCATTTCTCAAAGTCAGCTTCATGTATTTGCTTCTTGGACCCACTGCAAACAGTATGTGAAAGTAATTATTCTCTCCAGAGAGGCTCAGTCTGAAAGCCATCAAACATAAACGGAGGGTATGTGTGCAATGAAAATGTCTTAGCAAGGCCCTATAACTAAAGAGCCACTGAAATTTCTCAGCATACAGCATATTAATCTGCATTTTCCAAACATTGGTGATATTTACCTTTGCTGGCTGCTTTTCATATTCTGTGTGCAAATCGTCCTTAACAGTGTGGTTGGAATGTGTTTCTCTGTCAAATACAGGACAAGTTGGGCTATAGTGTGAATCTCTGAAAAATGTTTCTCACAGAATGTATTATCTAATTTCTATAAGTATTTAAGGTTCTGAATGGAAGACTTTATCATTTTACTGACAAGAAAAATGAATTGCATGCAACTTTTCCTAGCTTTTCCAAATTAATATTTTGTAATTATTAAATAGAGTACAAGAACTTTATTCTTTAGACTTCTTGAATATATATATATATATGTAATATTCTGTATCTGTACATACTTTAGCTACATAATGTTCATTTATATATTTATAATATATATTAATATAGGAATTCACATTTAATTGATTTTATGTTCTTTAAAACTGACCTTTGTACTCGCTAGAACCTGTAATTTATTTTCAAAATGTAACATTGTATTATGTAGTATAAAGTGATGTTTGATCTCTTGACTATTTACCTATTAGTGTATAATTTAATTTTTCTTCCTTTTTTAACCAACATTTATATTATACCATCATGTAAATAATCACTCTGCCAATATTACTTGCTATGTGGTAAGTATTTTCTGGCCTGAATTTCAAGTAGTTGTTTATTAATTCTCTGGGCTTGACCCTTTAAGGGCTCAATTTTTATATAATTTTATTCATTTGATACATAAATTTTATTGTGCATCAGCCACATATCAGTTCCTAGAATACAGATGATTGGTTTGGGATGTCCCAGTGCACAAGTACCTGAGAGGTGTAAGGATGGTCTCATTCCCACAGTATAACACACTCTACGGATCCTGAAATTGCAGTATCAGCTTTGGGATGGAGCTTCGGATCCATGTAACTCAGAGAGTTATTGAGATGATGGAACAGGTTAATCCAAAGCTCAGATCACATGGATCTCATCTTGTCTATTTTCCATCCCCCCCTTTTTTTATGACAGGCACAAAATTTTATAGCTGTACAAAATAATTACTGAAACCTTGCCAGCAAGGCTAGAAGGAAATTAGTGAAGCAGTGTTGTTCTTCTCTATCTGTCTTGCTGGTTACAGCGCCCCAGGCACACATGGACTGTGGATTCCATTGTAATATGGCATGCACTCCTTACTACAATTTCTTTCCTGAAACAGTGATGGTGATTCTGCTTTATCTTTAATACTACAAGCTTGTGTCATTTTTTACTCTGCGGGGAAAATCCCTGAAGGCAGGGTGACTGTGATTAAGTTCCCAGCGTTTTTAGTTTCTTGTCAGAGAACACTGCATAGAGGTGATGAGCCTTGACAGGTCGGTTTTGAGACCTTGCTGTACAGACAGATGCAGCTGTGCTGGGAACAGCATTGGTTATGCTAGGACTGTTTCAGTTTTTATGTATTTTCAGTGTCTGCAGTGAAGTTGGCATGACTAGGTGTAATGTGCTTAGCAGAAGAAGATGTGGAGCCTCAGAGACAGGGACTGCTTTTTCCACAGTAGAGCTTCTCTTTAGTCATTTATCTTAGTTTAATTCTTCATTGACAGACAGTGAGTGCATATATTTATGGGCACAATGTGATGTTTTGATATATGTATGCAGCATGCAATGATTATATTAAACTCATTAACATAGCTGTTACCTAACTGAGCTGTCATTTTTTTTTTTTTTTTGCAAAGATAACATTTAAAATCTTTCAGTAATTTTGAAATGATCATGATCAACCTCCACCCAGTACTATACAGTAGATCTCCCACCAAAGCATTTATCTAACTGAGGCTCACTGGCTTCCTGCCAACCCCTGTTCTTCCCAGCCATCACTTTTATTTCTTATAAACAAATACACACAGTTTTAAGGAATAGGCACTTGTAGATCGTACAGAAAGTGAAAAGAGGACATTGAATGTTCCGCAACTTCCTGGAGCTTTTGTTGTTTATGATTTCTTTTCCTGAGTTGTTCTCTTCTAATTGTTGGGAAGTTGGTCCATTTCCAGCACAGGTTGAAAGTAACAGCTGTATGTCTTGGGCTTCAGTGAGCAGTAATTGACCTGCATTTGTCAATGAGGATTACTTAGGACTGCCCTTGACTTACAGTCAATTCTTCCTCGGTTTCCTACAATTATCACTCACTTCCTCTGCCCTTTTATGCACAGAAATGAAGTGGGATTTTAGCATTTCCTCATAGCAGGAGATCTTTTCCTGTAGTTAAACATATTCTGATGAACAAATGGAGGGAAACACCAGGAAACAATCGATATGCATGCAATTGCCTGCTTAATAGTAGAGTTGTGGAGAAGGAAGGTTTAACAGGCATTGTAACAGACAGGAGAAAGGACACATCGCCAGCTAAGACAGAGGACTGGTATATTTGTGATGGTGCAAGAGTTATACTTGTTGGATGTTACATCTTTTTTCAAAATTGCTTCTAAAATAGATATAATAGATTAGGCACGAGGAGAGTGTATAAAGCTGCTCATCATTTATTTATCATAAGTGGTGTGTGTGTGTGTGTGTGTGTGTGTGTGTGTGTGTGTGTGTGTGTGTGTATGTGTGTGTGTGTGTGTGTGTGTATGTGTGATCATATGGGAGAGAGAGAGAGAAAAGAAAAGAGAGAGAGAAAGAGAGAGACCCATTTGAGCTTGGCTCTATAACAAATTATCATAAAGAAATGGCTTACGTTTCCAAGGCTGGACACTGAAGCGGCTGAGTTTCACTGTCTGGACCCTCCTTGTAGTCCATGGTCAAGTGTATCAACAGAAGAGAAGCAGTTACATTTTTCTCTTTATTTTATTATCATTTAATTGGCAGATAAAACTATTGTGTACCGCATGATATTTTGAAGTTAATTAACACTGAGAATATATTTTCTGTCATACTCTGTTTTATTTATTCTTTTGCAATTTCATACTTCAATACAATGTATCTTGATCGTATTCAAAGCCTCGTTCTCCTCCAGTTTCTCCCAAACTCTTCTCTTAAATCCTCCCCAATTTCATATCCACTTCCTTTCTGAGACTAACTAGTGTTGTCTCTTGTGCATGTCTGTGTATTTGTGGGTGGGACTTAGAACAGGCCACCCTCTGAAGAAAACTGACTCCAGTCTCTCAGCTAAAGGCAGGGCCTCATAAACCCCTGCCCAACCATTCTGGAATGTTGATTGGCTTTATCTTGTGAAAGTCTTGTGGTGGCAGCTGTAGCTGCTGTACATTTATGAGTGTTGTGGTGATCCTGTCATACCCAGAAGACACCCTTTATCAGGGACACTCCCTAACCTTTGGTCCTTATCATCTTCCTGCCCCCTCTTCCACAGTGTTGCCTGAGCCTTGGGAAAATGGTAGTGTTACAGATGTTGAATGGTTTCTATGCATCATGAAGTTGCTTATTCCCTGCTCTTGACTAGGTGCAAGTCTCTAGTTAATCACCAGCCACTACACGGACAAGTTTCTCTGATGAGCGGTGAGAGCTGTATTTATTGATAGGGATAGGTATTAGTGTTTGAAGGTAATTTGATGTTATGTCTATTTTTCAAAATAACAAGAGTCATTTCCCTGCTTAGATATATGAACTCCCCAGATAAATGGTTTTGACCAGATTTACAGTACCAGATATGAAATCCTTCCTATGGATTGGAATTAAATCTCATCAGAAAGCTGTTGGTTACCTCCACTGTACCCATTGACAGTAAAAAAAGGCAAATGTCAGGACTTCTGCTGGACATATTTGAAATCAGAGTTGAGTGGAGAAACCAAAATCCGTATTTTGTCAAATATTCCTGCTGATTTATTTACCTGCCAGGGCACACCGCAGAAGAAAGAGTCATTGCAAAGGCCCCATGAAGGATGCTATCCTGGGTCACCCTTAACATTGTCTGCAGCTCAAAACCACCTTTGTATTCAAACCTGATTGACATTAAGACATTCCACACTTTCCCTTTCCTTTCAATTAAACAAAGGGTTAAGGTAGGATTATAACTATGATTAATCACTATAAAAGGAGACAATCAAGAGTTAGAGGTTTAGCACATAAAACTGAAATATGGCAGCCTTGAGATTTAATCTTCAAAAAGTTTTCTTTACTGACTATATCATATTTACATAATTTCTATTTACTGTACAACAAGAAGTGTTGGTGAAAAAGAAGGAAAGGAAAAAACTCTCCCTCCCGTGGAATGTTTTACATTTGCCTGTAAGTGAGTACACTAGAAAAGTGGGTTTTAGAGAGATGGAACTTTTCATCCTTGGCATCATCTTCAACATCTCTGTCAATCATCGGCACATCATCCAGAAACGCTTCTCTGGCCTCTTTGTACTAAACTATGGGTGTATGACACCTTCACATACAGAAAAGCTCCACGGTCTGCCTGTAGTAATAAAGGACTCGGTAATTGGATTTCAGAAAACACTGCAACAGCTCTCAGGTTATCAGACAAAGTTCCAGCCCCAGGCATTTTCTCAGTGGTGCTTATAGGACTAGGCTGCAGCCAAGGTGACCTTGACTCGTAGCTAATAAGGTGCTTTCAGAAATACATCTCACTCTGTATGGCCTTTATCTCTCCATTTTGTGATCCATGAGGGTGTGCATTTTTGGTATAATTTATTACATTACAACAAGGATTTGAAAGGAAAATTTTTGTCATTTTTGTGATAGTGAATGATAGAAGAGGACGAGATTATTTCAGTAGTAAATATTGTAAAGTATTAAAATTTCACACTGCAGTTGGTATTTGTCAGTTAAGCTGTACATTTTCAGCTCTCCATGGTAGCATTATCCTAATTTGTTTTTATTCTCCAATAGTGTTTGTATATAGTGCAATTAACTAAGACAAATGTCCATGCCTAGAAATTTTTAAGGTTAAATAGTGAACCATTAATAATTTTCCACTACCATCAACTACGATTAGATTAGACAATCAGGATAGATGGTTAGCATGAAGGTTTATGTTGACTCAAAATTGACTATCAAAGTTAGAGAGATGGTTCAATGGTTAAGAAAACTTACTGCTATTTGGAGAACCTGAGTTCTGTTCCCACCGTCCACATTGAAAGTTCCTGTAACTCCAGTTCCAAGGGATCTGTTGCTTGCTCCCTGGATGGATGCCCTGGTATGAGCTGTTCCACCACACTATCCCACCATTATGCACTAAAAACCATGAACCACAATAGATAGTCATTACCCTGTATGTGCAGACAAGTATTTTTTTTATAATCACACAAAGCTACTAACACAGTATTCTCACAATAGTGAATGCTAAAAAGATCTAAAAATTAAAAACAAATCATCTTTCACACCTTTGGATGGCCTTAAATGTTACATCTTGTGGACAGAGTCGAGGCTAACATAGAGCACTATTCTTGATCTGTTACAGGTTTTAATTCTTTTAACAGCTACTCTAGCAGGCATAGAAGTACAGAATAATGTAGGGAGGGGAAACCTAAATAAAGCAGTAGCTGTGTACTGGTCTCCATTTGTTAACTATTTCTTTTACTATCCCCAAAATAGAGGTTTTAAAAATGGTACCGAGCCTCAGTTAGAGAGCTTTGTGTTGTTTTTAAGTGTAGTCACTGTGAGTTTCCTAGGTAACCTGTAATAGTCAGTGTTCAGGCGTGCCTTTGATAAGTAAGAATCTGTCGAAGGTGCATAGCTAAAAGGAGCTAGTCTTGTCTTAGAAAATTCCAAGATTTCTTTTAACATTATTATTTAATCTGAACATATTGATAATAAAACAGACATTCTATTAGTCTATGATAAAGGTTGGACAGTGAGGATAGCTATCCAGCCAAAAGGGAAGGCCATGAAATGTGGAGACATTTCCATCTGCATCAAAATGGAGAGATTGCAGTTTGTTATCCTCCATTTGTCTGAATCCAAAAATCTGGCTTGTTCTTAAGGTAGAAAAGAGTTAAAACATGTTCCACAAAAGGAGCCAGATTGAGAAGTCAGTCTGCCATAAATAGCAATTAATCTGGTAGATGGCATAGATTTCCACTTTCTAATATATTGTACTGGGATAACTTAATAGGTATCAGCCAACTATTCATAAGGATATGTTGGGATTTCCTCCCGTTTCATATGCGATAAATGTATCATGAATTATCATGGCCTTTTCCAAGATGGTATTATTATCTTTGAGTCTCTAAGAAGGATATTTTCACAACTCAACTGGCCTCTGCCAGTTCCACCTCCTAAGGAACCCTGTGCAAGGTGAAACCTGATGGCAGGAATATATGTTAATAATGATTTACTCCTCTGGGTCTCTGGATGCTGACACTTTTTAATGAAAAACATCTGAAATCCAATCATTGTATCTAAGGAGTAAAGCAAATTCTTCTAATTAAATGCAAAGGTGTCTGAGGTGGAAACCAAATTTCTTGTGGATGTGTGGTGAAATGATCTCAGCAAGGGACTCTGCCCAATTCCCTGCAATGTAGATGAGTGAAATACAGGGCTAATATTGAACACTAAAGAATAGGAAATATGGACTTCATGGGATTTTCTTCACTGATCAGATTAGAACCAAGATCTATGTCCTATATTCCCATCATAGTCTCTCTCTTTGCTCCTTTAAGTTTCTCTTCTCTCCAAATCCTTTTATGACTAATAATGAATTTAGAGGCCGGGCATGGTTTCACTAGTCATAATCTCAGGACTCTGGAAACTGAAGCAAGATGATGAAATGTTTGAGGACAGCTTCGACTGCATACCAAAACTCTCTCTCAAAATTGAGTTGGAATTAGAGGGCAAGTGTATTAATTGTTATCATCTCTCTTTCACTAAAAGAGGCCTTCATTGTCATATTATGTCTTTCTTTAAGTCCACATACCATTAATCTTCATGATATTAAATCACAAGTGTTTTTTTTTCCATAAAATGTGCCTTCCTTTACACCAGTTGTCTGAAATATCCTTAGCATATGTTTTAAATTTACTGTATTTTATGTATCAATAAATGTTTGACCATCTTATGCTTAGAGTTCCAAGATTTGTACAATATTCTTTGTATTAGCATTGTGCATTGTTCCCCAATCTATGTCTTCTGTTTTTAAAGTGTTTCATCTTAAGCCCTTTTTAAGTCTGTAGTTTTATTCAAGCTCCTCAAATGCATAAGCAATTTTGTAAATAAATAAATACGTTTTTATTTTCTTTCATTTTTTTTCTTCCCACAGTCTACTTTTTTAAAATTGGGTGCTCTTTTTGGCAGGGGATTATAATACAATTACATAATTTCTGCCTTCAGGCTCCTCCCTCCTAACTCTCATACACACCTCATTGGTTTCTTTCAAATTAATGGCCTCTTTTTTCATTAATTGTCCTGAGCCACATTCAAAATTCAGTTACAAATATTAATATTTAAAAGACTCTCTGGTAATATAAAAGACAAAGTCATTTCTTCCTGTGCTGTTGTTATCAGCCCCGTTTTCCAACACCATTCATGTTTAAAAGATGCTTTACTATGAATTTGAAAAAGAGCAAGGATGGGGATATGAGAGGGTTTGGAGGCAAGAGAGAAAAGGGAGAAATGATAGAAATACTTATATATTCCAACCTCAAAAGTAAATGAGGAGAGAAACAAAGGGGATTGTTTTCTAATGTAGAGAATCAGGTATCTCTGTAAGATAGGGAAGTTGTACCCCATTTCATGAGTTCTCAGAGGGAAGTCTTTCCCAGTTTAACCTAGCCGGTACTGAAAAGTATTTGTTTTTTTTACAAAAGAAAATGTCTTAATATGAAGCTACCAAACCCATCCCACCTCCACTGCTGTATACACAGACCCAGTAGTAGCTCTCATTTGAATAAGACCAGTGGCTCAGAAAACAAGCTGTGATATGCTCTGGTCAGAACCACAGAGGTATAGTTTCAGCCTTCCTGTCATTTTCCCATGGTTTGACCCATTGGAAGAATGACTACTCTCTCCTATACGGGCCTGAAGGCATCAGGAATGGAGGCTCACACCCGAGTCCCAACACTTGAAAAGTAGAAGCAGACAGAACAGGAGTTCAGCATCATCTTCAGCTACATAATGATTTCAAGTTCAACCTGGGCTAAGCATTCATCTCATAAAACCAAAAAATACATCTATAAACAAAATGACTCTAGGCAAATGTGAGGAACTTGTGGAAATACGTTTAGGAAGCCCCAGCACAGAGAGACTATTTAGAGGAAAAGGAAATGTTGGTCATGCATGAGTGAGAAGTAGAACTGGAAGGCTTTATCAAAGGGAAGAGAGCTCCGTTCAATGAGGGCAATGGAGTGTTTCAAGCTTCAGATAAACTTCCAGTAGTACAAGCCATGGTTAAACTGCTGTCTGTCTGCTATCCAGTCTTATCCCTTAAACTGACTTCTTATCGAATCACACAGATATATTAACTTGTTTCTTTGTCTTCTGCATGATTTTAAGTCTCCCTTGATACTAGTGGACAGTCCATGTTCAGAGGACTACTATGTTCTCATTTCACCAGAAAAACCAAGCAATAATAAAGGGAACTATTGAAGACGTAAAAGAGAAGATTCCCACAGAATTCTCTGTGGTAAACCAGAGTAATATAGCCACATCGCCATAAAACCAGGCACATCTCCTGTTGTTTTGAAGGCTTTAAATTAGCTTTTGGAAATTGTACTCTTATCCATAAATTTTTGCTTTATTTTGTTTCTATTTGTTCATTTTGAGATAAAGTATCTGATAATCCAGGCTGGCCTCTAACTTGGTATAGAATGAAATAGTACAATGAGCTCAGTGTATCACATGCTTGGATTAGCCATATGACATAGTGCATCTGTTAAGGTGGTAAAACTCATACTTCAATGGATCAATACTCATGAGTCATCTGGAGTTTAGCATAGCACTTTGATCACAGGAAGCAATTGTTTTTATTCATTGACCCATGATGTTTCCTGATGACTGTGAGTATATACATGTGTGTGTGTGTGTGTGTGTGTGTGTGTGTGTGTGTGTGTGTGTATAGATTAAATAATACACTCGAGATGTAATAAAAACAGAGACTGTGAGTAAAATTACATTAGATTTGATGGCTTAAGAAGGCTTCAGGAAGAGATAGTACTTGAGACAGGCATAACATGAAAAAAACAGCAGATTATAGATGGTCAAAAATCAAACTTCAGTCAATCCAAATAGAATGAAAACAAACTAAAGCAGAAAATTATATATATATATATATATATATATATATGGATGGCAACATATATACAGCTCAGTGGTGGAGTGTTTGCATAACATGCTCAAGGCACTAGAGTCAGTAGTCCTCAGTAACAGAGAGAGAGAGAGAGACATGATGCCTGAGGCTTGGCTGTTAACCTCTTGTTAAGAAACAGGAAATTCAGGAGAAGGGTTGACTTCAGAAGAATATGAAAGATCACAGTTTGGGTATACAAATGTGCACTAAGGTAGTTACATAATTGATTGGAAGCAAATTACAATGCCTGATTGAGGTCTCCAGTACTATGCAAGGTGAGGTTGCTCTCAACCTTGATTGTGAATCAGAATAACTTGAACTGACTGGCAACACATTGATTCCTTAAAATTTGTTCCTCTCATCCATATGTAACTTTGTACCCTTTGACTTCTATGCACCCACACTCCTCATCTTGAGCCCAAGCCCATTTTCCTGCTCTCTGTGAAATTAACTTTAGAGAGAGTTCATGTATAAATGGGCAGTTTTGTGTTTGTCCTTTTGTGCCTAGATTGTTTCTTTTCACATAATAGCTTTCAGGTGGACTATAGTCAACAATGATGCAGTATACACTTTGACCCTTAAGACAATAATTTTAAATGCTTCACTACAAAAATGATAAGAAAATTAGGTGGCTGATTGTACTGTGCTGTTTTGTATGTGTGTATCAAAACATCATGTTGTACATGAAGGAAGCTTTGTTTGCACACCTGAAATCATAGCCATGGTGAGACTGAATCACGTTAATCTCGAGTTAGAGGCCAGTCTAGTCTTCATAGTTAGAACCTGTCTCCAAAAATATATGTAACAGTATTTTAAAAAAAGCCACAGTTCCCTGAATCCCTGTTCTATATTTCCTGAAAAATTCTGTTTATTTTGGGGTCTCCCTCCTAATTCATGTTTTCTAGTACCTGAGATGTGGATGGTCTTTGCTACCTTCTTTTAAAAAATCCCTATTCTAAATTCAAGAATTACTTGAATTTAAAATAAGGACAGTAACAGCAGCAATGCTTATGAGCTCAGGCAGGCTTTGCAGGATTACATATTTATTGATCCCTATTACTCTACCTCAGCAAAATGTCCCATGAGGCCTGAGGAGCCTAGCAGGCATAATACCCAAGCTAAAGCCTTATATGCTAGAATAATCTTGAGGGTGCTTTTTATTTTTTTAACTTCTTCATGTTATCTCCTAGGAAGCCAGTCAGAAAACCACTTCTCAGAGATTCTGGTGGTTAAGTTACAAATAGAGATGTTTATGCAATTTTCATAACATTGCACTGTCCATATAAACCACTTCCAAGGGAAAATCTAACTTAGGTGAACAACAGACAACTGAAAAGGCCAGGACCAGGAAGTGAGGACAGCGTTGTGGCCATAGATCAAGGTGTGCATTCTGTAAATGTTCAGCAAGTCGAGCAACAAGGGACAACTGGAATTTAATATTGTCCAAATAGAATGACCACTTGAACAGCTCTTTCTTTTTTTCTACCTGTCCTCAGATTTAATCAAAGTACCTACCCTGTTGTACACACCCATAAATTATATCCTCAAGACTAACTGGCCTCAAAAAAAGGCACAAAGGTGGCACAAAATGCATTCAAATCTGGTGTATTCAGTTTATCTATATAAATTCACCCTTTTGAAGGTCAATTAATACATTTTCATTTCTTAACAATAACTCTTTACTATAAATTAAAAATTACTAGTGGAAACAATGAGAGATTTTGTTTGTTTGTTTTGTTTTTCTACCAAAGATGGCTTGCCTGGCAGGGGCCAGCAGTCTCTAAAACCTTCCTGATCTTGGAAATTTTCTGTCTGTTTGTCTAAACCCTAGATGTTAGACCCCTATGATGAGGCTCTCGATCATACCCTCCCCTTTCATGCGGGTCATGAATTAACAAGTCACATCAGATTGTGAGGCCCAGCTCCCAATATTGACGTGAGATACTGTCGCCACCCTGTGATCAGATAAAAACCAAGTGACCATCCTCCCCCAGGTGTTTGCTAGCCCAATTTGAGTCTTTGCACACTGTTGTGCAAAAGTAAAATTGCCTTACTAAATTACTTTCAGTTAGTGTGTCTCTTTGTACACCCAGGATGGGAGGATAGGGTCGGGGAGGAAATGTTCTTTTCCAATGAAAATGGCCACTTGAAGATATTAAAAGAACTAGATATATTATATAATTTTAAATCTATTTAAAGGAAAGCATTGTTAAAGCCTTTTAATTTGATTTTCCCATTATCTCAATAGAATACTAAGCATTTTAAGCTGTCCAGAACCTATTTTAAAATGGCAACAAAAAAAATTTGTAGTAATTAAGACAAGCCTACAGACACTGTATAGATCAGAATGCTTTGTGTGATTTCTGTGTGTATCTTTTCAGTAAGATAGAACATTTGTCCACAGTAATGGAGTCAGCTCTACCCACCTATATCTTCCCCTGTTTGGGATTTTCTCACCTTAGCTTGATGTTAGTGAAAAGGTTGATAATTAAAAATAAGTGTGGAAAGAGTAGGGGGAAAGTAATCCTTGAATTTAGAAGTAAGGACAGCCACGGCAGCAATGCATATGCACTCCAGCAGGTTTTACAGGATTGCACACGTACTAACTCATCGTATCCTCAAACAAGTCTGTGAGGCTGGCACTTCCATCACCTCTTTTAGGAAAACTAAGGGCAGGAGAACTTAATGCCTGGCCCAGTGGCAGGAGGCCAGTAGAATGGGAAGGTGGCACAGTATGCATCTGAAGCTGTGTTTCTCTGACACAGAGCACGTTTTCTATCATCGTGTTGTCTACTTAAGATGTAGCAAATGCCACCTAGTAAGCCTGTTTCCCTTGCTGCCCCTTCCAGTACATCTCTAGGGAAGATCTGACTAGGGCTGATGAGGGAATGAAGAAAAGACAAAAACACACAGAAAGAAATAACTGGTATCAGCTTGGCTGGGCACTCTGATGGAGAAACCATAGGACCCAGGATGTCCAGCATGTTTATGATATACAATTCAACTGGGAGGCAGGGTTATTGCATACAGATAAACAAGGAGATGGAGTTTATAGCATACAGCTGGACCAAAGAGACAGGCTTAGCTAATCTCTGTTAAGGGAGCAGTCCTCAGGCCACAAATATCCTAGCAGAGAAAGCTGGCAGACACTTTATGTGTACCCTGCTAACATTCACACTAGGACCAGAAGGGAAGGCTTTGCCATTTTCCCATGGGTCTGAAGCTTTAGTGGCCTTGACCTGGCTGTCTACAGCATGCATTCACATAGAACTCATTCACTCAGGGTTTCCTTCACACCCTACAGCCTGCCATACAGATAATAAAGTAAAGCAAACACAATGGAAATATCAAATTATCTGCTTCAGTGAATTCATCTTCTCACTCCCTTTATATTCAATTATTGAGACATTTATCACCCAGTGCAATAAAAAAGTTACTGTACAATGAAGTGATAGGATGGGAAACCAGAGTGTTAAGTTCAGTGTGCTCTGCATTTCCCTAGGCTCCAATTGCCTTACTTCCAGATGATGGTTTTGAAGATTTTTTTTTTTTTTTAAAAAAAAAACTCAACAGCCTTAAGAATTAAATTTGATTTCTAAGATAAAAATGACAAAGGGACAAGATAATTGTCTAGAGATTGTTTTCTGCCTTGGAAAAGTTGATTACTTCTTTTGTGTGAAATTGTTCACTGAAGGTTCTGATTGTCTGGCATTTTTAAAGGTATTTTATATTGTAGGATATGGAGATATTTTTTATTTAAAGGAAAAGCAAGAATTTCAATATGTGAAAATTGTAAGATACAAATTACAGTCTACAGAACAATGTGTAATTTCATTTACTTTCCAAGCAAAAGGGTTCTTGTTTTACATTTGAGGCTAAAAACCTGGGAAACAATTTCTGTCTTATTGTTCAAGACAATGGGTGCAGACCAGGGAGGACTGTGAGGTTGGCAGCGGATGACCTCCATTACCAGTGAGAGTGACTAATTAACATCGTAATGTGACACTCTCCCATCTACAACAGACTCAGATTATGAGTGATTTGAGAACAATTCTTTGTACCTGGAAGCAAAAGAAAGAGTAACTTGGAGAACCGTAAATGGAAAAGAATTAGAGATTTTGTATAGAAACAACACTAGGGTTATTGGTCAGAGAATGTAACAATACACTGCACTGTTTTTATAACAAATGTCTGGAAATGAGTCACAGGGAAAAAAAGTAAATGGTTCCCCAAATTATTGTGGAACATGAGATTTCTATGGACTCCATTGCTAGGGACATAGGTGGTGCCTTGCACATAGTAGAAACTCAGATATTTATACAATGGATTAATTATTGCCATGATCACCACCTTAACTCCAACAAGGAAGCAGAAGCAAACAGGGAAGGCAGCAACATTTTCAAGAAGTCTAAAGATTACATCTTGTGATGTAATAGCTTTAAAAACATCAAGGCAGTCTCCATGAGGCCTTCAGAGAAACTAGAGAGGTTTTGTGTAGCCACATAATTAAAATATATCAAAGAAAATGATTGGTTTTATGTGACTGCTCCAAAGAGCACCTGGCACAATCTCTAACAGTCAAGCTCTCAGGTGGTGCTGAGATCTTTGGAGGATGATGAGAAATTCATGCCTGGAGAGGAGAGGTGAGATGCAGAGTCTGCTAGGCTGTTGAGGAGGCAACCAGAATGCAAGATTCTTACATCCATTGTTTGTAATGCCTGTTTTACTCTAATGCAGTTGCACTCTCGGTAATCAGAAATGAGAAAAATATTAATAGAAGAAGCATGGTAATTCGAACTGACAGTTGCCATGGAGATCCATCAACAACACTGTGGAGGTCTGGGGGTCTTATAGCTTGCAGTAGTGTGGTGAGGGTGGGAAGTGCTTCATTTAAGTTGATGTATGAGTCTTAGGTATTTTTTTTTTTTTGCATAACCTTGGCTCAGCAAAACAGACTTGGAGGTGGAGATGAGTGGGGTATTGTGTGATTAGAGAATGGAACTGTGTTACCCACACTTTTGTAGAAAGCCAGGCAATGAGGGCCAAGGAGAGAGAGCTGATTGTTTAGGATGAGGTTAGAAGGCCCCACGGGGAGTTCTAAAGGACAAATGAGGATTAGAGCCAGATCTTCTGTGTTGTGGTGAGCAGGATGAGCCACTGGACAGCCAGCGGAGTTGGACATGGGTACTAAAGAGCTGCTGACCTTGTAGAAGGCAGCTGCCTTATGTAGACCTATGAAGAGCTGAGAACTTAAAGAATTTCTTCCAGCCTTGTTTGTAATACCATAGGAAGTAGTTCTCCACTCCTCAGGACGGGTCTGCATTATACATGATGGTGCCCAGAAGGAATGCTGTCATTGTGTCTGTGTGTGTGGCACAAATTCATCAAAAATATTCTTCACAAAATGAAAAGTCCTGAAATTATTCCTTTCCAGCCATTCATCTGTGATCACAACTGTTCACACTAATCAATTTTGTCCTAATGTTGATATCTAACACAGCCTTTAGCCTTTGGCCTAGCTGCCAGATGGATAACTTCAGCACACTTATGATTGGCACCTTAAATAAGTTTTAACAACTTCATTGCCAAATCCCCTTCATTCTGTTGGTTTTCACTCTTATGTAAGTTGCTCAATCATAGCAACTAGAACTGTTTGGAAACAGGGAAATACGAATGGTCTATTAGACAGTCTGTAGTCAGAGATCCTTTCCATCTGACAGTACAGCCACATGAAGAGTGTCTGCTGATATTGACCCAGACTATCACGTCCCATCATTCCAAATCTTCCTTTGACAAAAATATATAACATTCCTATTACTCGACCTTTCCCTCCATAACCCCAAATGAGCATTTTCAAATAAAAGAAGCCAAACACAAGATTTGCAAGAGAAATGTTAATTGCTTACTTAAAATCCCACTGTCATCTTGCTGCTCCTAGCTTCAGTTCTGGGTTCTCTCGCTTATTAAAAAATGAAAGGTTAGGAAATGCCTTGCCATCTCTGACATCTTAATTTCCCTAACTGTAAGGTGTCCCATTGATCTCATGGGTTGTCTGCAGGAATAAATGGGTGTAGAATAGTATGCACTTGATGTATGATGCCCAGTTGTGTGGGTGTCTGTTACAGCCACAGGCTTGTCTCCATTGAAGGAGGCTAGTGAGTTGAGAAGTGGCCTAGTGAAGAGCATGACAGTCAGGCAATGACTCTCAGTGGATTGATAAATAGCACTGTCACACAGGGGTAATTGGGAACTGTTGAAGGAAGACAACATCATTCTCCTTGACTTAGATTGGTCTTATCCTGGTACTCCCTGGCATTGACCCTTAGGTCCATCTATGGAGCCTGGGATATGCTCCTTCAGGATTCTGTGGCTACCATTTCCACAGTGATCCCCAGAGTGAGAGACCCTGAAGACTGAGAAGCTAGCTGTTCAGTCATGTTAAATCGGGGACAAGCTGCATCTCTCGTGGTCTGTAGGTGGTTTTCTGAGAGTTTGACTGTCTATGTATAGGACACAATGAGACACAGTCATTACAATTCTGTTCATATTTGCTAAGTCAATTCTATGGAAAATAAATTCCAGTATCAATATACATAGCAATTTCCTTAGATAAGACAGTGAAATGTAGCATGAGAGAAAATGAAGTTATCAAATAGCCTGATCACTTGGTGATCTTGGGTAAGTACTTCGTTTTCTTGAAAATTGTCTCCTGGCCGGGTGGCGGCAGCACATACCTTTAATCCCACCACCGAGAGCCAGGCAGATCTCTGTGAATTTGAGGTCAGCCTGGTCTACAGAGCCGGATCCAGGACAGACACCAAAACTACACAGAGAAACCCTGTCTTGAAAAACAAAAAAAGCAAAAAAAGAAAAGAAAAGAAAAAGACAATTTTCTCCTGGATGGATTACAAGAGCACAATGCTGATATTAACTTGCAAATGAAATTTGATTAATGAAAAATAAGTAAGGGTGCAAAATGAGATGTGCTTTGTAAATGTGAGCTTAATTTATGTTGGTGGATGTTATTATTAGAGATAAAGTTGTGAGCCTATATAAAGTGAGTATCCTCTTTAGAGGGAAGTTCCTATGCCAGCTTATCCAGTAGTCCCCCCTGACTGACGGCAATACAGTTTCCACAAAAAAATAAAAATAATACATAAGAGGCCCACTCGCAGTAACTGGGACCTAAAAATAGGGCAGCCATTGTTGCTCACATTCAGGTTCTGGTTGTGGCTCACCGGGGCAGTTGTTCCTATTAGAAGGAGAGAGAGTGACACCATGCAACCTTTCCTTGCCTAAATGGATGACAACATTCTGTGTGAACCGTTCTGTGCAAAACTTTTGACGTTGATTAAAGATGGGCACATCATATTCTGACAGGCTCTCCTGAAGGCAGAACATAGCTACAGACCCATGGTGGTTTACAGTTCTGGAGTGGAGTACTCTGACAAGCATAGTTATCCGTGAGACAGGACACTTGTTTGTAAAAACATCTCTTTGTGTGACATGACATTGTTGCTAGTGGTGTACTCCAGCAAAGCTCGGGGGTAACTGAAATCATTAACAGGGGAGATCAGCTTGCCTGCATGTTCCTTTTTACTTTCCCATGTCTTTGTGTTTTGACATTGGAGAGAAAATATGAGTGGTGAGGTTACCATACAAAGACAAAGCACATTATTTATGACTTTCATGTGATGAATCCTAAAACTGCTTTGAGTCTGGGCTGGCTAAAAAGGTTCGTATTAAATATGACCTTTGCACTTAGTAGTCTTGGGAAGAAATCCTCATTTTGGTGGTGAGACCTGTTCTGTAAATTATTGGCCTGGTTTACTGATTTCAAACAGTTTGGGTGGAGGGGCCAGGGAGACAGCAGCAGACGCCAACTTTGTGTCACCTACTGTCTTCAGCATAACAAGTTGCTTGAACTTAACCCTTCTCCCCACATGATCTCTTCAGGATGGCTTTTCATGCAGTTTCCCCCCAAGACTAACTAGTTGGCTGTGTCAGTCCTTGATCATTCATGATCCATCCCGTGGTCCTCAGTTTTCGCATCTGTAAAATGACACCCACAGTCTGTGAGATCCAATCTCGGCTACATAACCCTTCTGTTTTTATTGCCTATGAAAGAATAACTGTTAATCATGACAACCATACAGTGCCTCGGAGCCAAATACACAATATGAAGAACGTCCACTTCTGACAATCTCAGTGTTTAAAGGTAGGTCCTGCTGTGCAGGACTGTAGGAAAGATGACATCGTAACGTAGAGGAAATGCATTTACAAAATAAGTTGAGCAAAACCAGAAGTTAAATTGCAAATACATGCTGCTCAAGTTGCACAGTGGGCTATTTGGAGAAGCACTGTGGGCTGTTTAGTGTTCCTGTGTTTAATGTGGGAGAGGCTCCACTTGGTAGCAAGACCTAAACTTCTGTGTTTTCTTACTTCCTCTGAAATATACAACTGTGTAGAGTTTGTTATGTTCTTTGGAAGGGAAAGAAAATTCCTTGCTGATACATTTTAAAAATTATTTCAAAATTTCCAGGCTATAGATTTCATACATTATTTTGAATTTTTCCTTACAGAAACTTGCGTGTTATTAATGTAGCTGTCAGTGAGTTTATATGTCCAATAATATTGACAATGGTGCCTTTTCTTTTTTCAGTTAATAGTAAATCTACCCTTCCAGCTCCACCACACACACACACACACACACACACACACACACACACACACACACAAAGAATAAACCACAAGAAAAACATTTGAATCATTCCATACTCCTCTGTTCTTTCATACCCTAGTGTAATCTGTTATGAAATTCTTACTGTTCTGTTTTTTTTCAGATGTATGTATAATCTTACCATTTCTCACGTGTCCACAGGTTTACTCCTAGATAAATGCCACCTTTCTGAAGTATTAGAATAGCCTGCTGTCTGTTGTTTTGGTTTTTCACCGTGTCCTTTGGAACATAATCTCCATAGCGGCCGGGGTGCCCTATCAGAAAGTGTGTGATCCCCATGTCAGTCCCTTCCTTTAAACCTTGAATCCCCTCTGATCTCCACTAAAGAACAAAGTCTTCTCATTGGCCTTGCAGGATCCAACCCATGGGGACATTTCTGCTGTTACCTCTTTCTTGTTCTAATCTTTGCTTACTTTTCTCTCAGATACCTGGCCCCCACTGTTCTTTGGCTTCCTCTGCCTTGGGGAATGTATGAACCTAATAAGTTTGTTCCATCACTCCACTGGTGCATACCAGTACCTTACTCCCATTTATATTTTAAGCAACACTTATCACTCTTAATATACTACTTATTACATTATTATACCCCCCCTCTGCTAGAGTATACTCTCCAAGGCAATAGAGTCTCTCTCTATACTGCCATACTTCATACATAGAAAGTCAAGTGGCTCAGAGATAATGACCAATAATCACTTGGTTAGTTCTCAATCACAATGCTACAATTGTTATTTGTTTGTCTTTTAAAAACCCAGGTGCCCACTCTTTTGTCTGCTGACTCTGGTGTTTGCTTTGCCAGATCTGATTAGTATGAGATTATAGATGAAATTCCCTTCTCTGAACACTGTCCAAATCCTCATAAATGATCAGTTTTGTCTACTCTTATGGGCACATTACCTACTCCCAGCTTCCTATAAGTTCTAAGATTCAGTTCTTTCAATTTTCTACTACTTTCCCAGGCCTCATACCTAAAGCCTTGGGTAGTCTCCTTCCACGGTTCTTCCAGATACTTATGGGGCTATGTGGTAATTTAAAGTCACATTTCTCCTACTTCAGACTTTGCCATGCAGATTCTAGCCACTTTGAATCCCTAAACTGCAATTTCTGTTTTCTTGAATCAGTGAATCTAATGCTATTTCTTGGATAGTGCCTCCTAGGGCAAGCATGCCTGTTTGTTTTCCTTCTCTTAACTGTCAGTTGCTTATTGCCATTTACCAATGTCTGAAAGCACATATAGAAGATGATTCTGGGTTATTTAAGTTGAGGAGGTAAAGCAAGTCACTTACTTCAATATTGCTAGGAAAAAAAATTCAGTGGAAGTCTACTGCAGCCAAACTTATGCTGGCCTACCTGTCAGCTTGCCTGCAGCCTGTGTCTTCCTCCCTCCCCCCTCTCCCTCCCTCCCTTCCTCCCTCCCTTTTCCTTTCTTCCTTCCTTCCTCCTGTCTGCCTTCTTTCCTGCCTGTCCACTTTCCTTCATGACAGTAGCGAATAAATGAATCAGGTTACACACAGAATGTGACAACATGACTAATTTTCACCTATAGAGACTTCAGATTCTCAGTAGATTTAAAGAAAGGGATTTGGTTTTTACCTCTCCCAGTGGGAATCACCTGACCTTGAACAGGTCCCTCTGAGCTTTAATTTCATCATCTGTTTCCATGGGAACTGGAAGTCCTGCTGCTTATCACAGAATTACATCAAGGATTAAATGTGGTCATGGATATAAATTTCTACTTCTAAAATCCAACACGCCAGTGAGAGGATATTTTTATTTACATCATGGTTATCTGTCAAAGTAGGGCATTCAGAATGATCATGACTTCCCCTTAATCTGTCTTGTGTGTTTATCTTCATGACTTCTGCATACACAGACGATTTTTCTTTTGATATAAATGGTACCCATTTAGATTAATTTTTCATTTTAATAACAAAAAGTATAAAATACAAGTGTTAACAGAAATGTATTTTTCTTACACGGAGAGGTTTAGAGATCCAAACCTAGCATGCTACCATATGGTTTACAGAAGACATCAGGTACCCAGAGTATATCTTCATTCATTTATTCACTCATTCACTCACTCATTCATTTTGCTTTTCCACATACCTCTGTGTTCAAGGTAGCTAGCTGCTTGTCATTCAGTGATGGTGACCACAGAAGCTGGGGGAAACAGGAAGGAACAAAGTACTTCCTTCAATCCAGATATGCTTATTTTAATCAGGTTTTGTGAAAACTCTATAATACTTATTTTTTTATATTGGGTTGATCTTAGTTCAATAAGATGATTAAATATGCCTATAAGGAAATGAAATTTACTTCTTATTTTTAAAGTAACTTATTATAAAAATATGTTTTATTATCAGACATCTACAAAATTAAGACTGAGTGCTGAAATGCAGCTTCCAATGGCTGGCACACACCTTTTCTTTTTCAATAAGGAATTCTTTGCCTTCATGGAATGTAAGGATTTTATGAATCCTGTACATATTAATTCTTAGCAATGAGACATTCATTGACAGTGGGTGAGATGTCGGCCACATGAAAACCAATAAGCATTAGATTCAAACTGAAACTTACTCACCCTTCAAAAGTCACTATATAGGATTTGCTTCCAGGAAGAATATCTCAAAAATGCTTTGAAGACAGTCCTCAAAGAAGGTTCCCAAAAGTGTTGTTTGGTTTGCTTGATTTTAGCAATGAATTTCTTCAACATTTATATGCATCTTGAAATTACTCTGTTGAGATAAAAATTAATCTATTCATAATAAAATTCATATTGGTTAATCATGTCAGAATGCTGCCTGTGCATGCGGCATGCACATGCACCACACACACACACACACACACACACACACACACACACACACACACACTCACACTCCAAATTCAAGTACATGTTTTGCTAATTTATGTAGCAATGAACAGCATTTGTCTGATGACCAATGAGAAATGCCTGATGGCAAAGAGAAGTAATTAACATAAGCCTGTGGGTGCCATGCAGACTTAAAGATAGCTAAGTCCATGTTCAGAGATTTAGCCTCTGTGTTTCTGTCTCTATCAGGTTGACTATTCATATTGTCATGTAAGTTCTTAGAGTTATGTGGTTAAAATTTGGGAAATCACTTTATAGGGTAGGACAACAAGTTCTCTTTCTCATTTCTGTAAGTCATATATCAAAGATTTTATAAATCTAATCCTTGCTCTCATTGATAAATGGTAAATTCAAAAATGTTTTATTTTCTCCCCATGCATATTCTCAATTAAAAAAAAAAGTCCAAAGGTGCATCTTTAAGGTTTTCTCACCTCTCCCCTCCTCAACGAAGTGGCTAATGCCTGCAAGAAGCCCAAATGCACTGAGAAATGAGCTATTTAAGGGAACCCTGGGATCCTCAAATGAATCCTCTTACAAAGCAAAGAATGTTTTGCTGTGGAAGGAATCACTCTGTAATTTAGCAAGCATTAAGTGGGATTTTCCTTTGGTCAGTTTTACGAACTGGTTTGCTCTGCATGTCCTACAGTCACCCTTGTTTTTAGTGTGTCTAAAATGGTGGCAGGGAGCCCAGTCAGGAGGCTGTTGTTGCACCTAAACCCTTTGCTCTGGACTTGAATGCATCAGCCACGCTGATGCCAAAATAATATTTCCTGAAAAACAATTCCACTCATTTCCCTGGCCGCTTAAAACCTCTCCTGGATTCCTGTCTCCATTTCACATCCCTTGTGGAATTGAAGCCAAGCCCCAAAGCAGAGTATTGATGGTCCTTCATGTTTTGACTCTGTTGTGCTAGCAGCATTTCCTGGTCCCTGTTCCCTTACATGCCATATGTTCCAGCAACACTTCACTTCTCCTCACTGTCCAAATATAGCAGACACTTCTCTGCATTTGCCTTTAGCTATGCCTGGATTGGTCTGTGCCCAACACCTTTTGTACCTGCTGCAAGCTTTCCCTCAGACAGCACCATTCCGGCTCCTTGGTGAAGTCAGCCATCTATGTCTTTATCCTGTTAACATTCTGCTCATGTCTGAGAAAGGTCATTACATTTCAGTGAACATTATCCATTGTCTTTATATATGTCTGTCTTCATGAAAAGCCTTTAAGTTTAGGAACCATGACATCATAATCCTTCTGGTATTTGGAATGGGTAACATTTGGGCGTGTGCTAAACCCCAGTATTACTATATACTTTACATATTTCATTATCTCCTTTCATTAAAATTATGAATCATTATTTCCATTTCATTAATGGATGTATGGATGTACAAAGGTGCTAAGTAAGGCCCTTAATCAAGACCAACTTAGTAATAAAACAAAGTGCTCAGACTTGAACCCATTTCAGACACCAAAGCCCAGATGTTTTTCTTAGCATATCTTGTTCTTTCCTCTGAAATTGAGCTTAGGCTGTCAATAAAAACTGAAGCCGCCCCCAGAACAAGATAGTACAACTAACGCTAATGTGAAGAAAGGTCCATAGGAAGCTTTGAAGGGGTTCTCTGTGTTGTTTGAAACTAGCTCAAAGCTTGGGACTTAGATGAAGCCACTCTGTCAATAAATTATCAAACTATTCCTTTATTCCTTTATTTCCCTTCATGGACTTCTTGTCTAAATTCCAATAAGGCAAGTTTCAATAAATGAAGAGATAAAATTGGAAATGGGGCCCTCATCTTTCATGGTGCCTTCTTGACTCCCCCATGGGACTTGGTAGAGCTTGCCTGTGATGTTCTTCTGACATGCCTGCCATTCTAGGTCCTAGAGCAAATCTCAAATACCACACACAAACGATTTTATCTTCTTGAAAATGTCTTAAAAATCAACTGACTTGTTCTCTTTCAAATTTTGTGACATCATTTGAAAATATTTATTTACTAATATAGTTCCAAATTGTGTGCTATCAAAATTGGGCCAGAAGAACAAAGAAATATACTCATACCTCATATTCAATCAAGTAGTTTAAGCTTGATTGATAGAAGCAAGAGTGCACTATGTCACTGTTTGAAAAAATAAAAAAAACAAAAAAGTGCTTTTCACTGCTCTAACTGTCCTGTGTGAAATCCCCTGTTTATGCTTCTATGTTTTTATTCTTTGAGAATATTTTTTTACATTCTTTTCCACTACCCAACTCTGCCCAGATTGTCTAACCCTCCCTATCATGCAACTTCCTGTTCTTTCTCTCTCTCTCTCTCTCTCTCTCTCTCTCTCTCTCTCTCTCTCTTAAAATAAAAAAGGAAAGGAAAGAAGAGAAAAGAAAGCAAAATAAATAAAGAAAACAAAGCAAAACAAGACAAAATTATGGAGTTCTGTGTTGATCAACTACTCCTGAGCGTGAAGCCTATCCTGGAGTATGGCTGGTATATCCAGTGTCAATACATTGGGGAAAAAAAGTGATTTCCCTCTCACAGTATTATCAATTGCAAATAGCTTCTTGGCTAGGGGTAGACTTTGGCCCACCACCTCTCCTCAATGCCTTGAGCTTGTATAAGTCTTATGAATGCTGTTAGACTCTCTGTGACTTTATATGTTCATCTTACTTATTGTGTTTGGAAAATGTTCTTTCCTTAAAATCATTCACCACCTGATAATGTCTCTTATAATCCTTTCACTTCCTGCTCTTCATAGATTCCTAAGCCTTGAGGGGAAAGGTGTGATAAAGACATCCTTTTCAGAGATGAGCATTCCAATATCTCTTATTCTCTGCATACTGTCCGGTTGTGGGTTTCTATGTTAATTCCCATCTACAGAAAATTTTTAAAAAAAAGCACTTCAATGATGAGTGTTGGTATCAGACAATATCTAGTTGGAATATTATCTTCCATATTATGTAGTAACTCTACTTAAATTCATTTTATATATGTATATATTTTAGGAAATTTATATAATAGTGGTTCTCAAATGCCCTTTCCCACATTCATGTTTAGCTTGGGCTATTTTTAATTATTTATTTTTTGAGATTATAATATAATTACACCATCCTCATCTTCCCTTTCCTTTCCTGAAATCCTCCCATTATACCCTTTCTTGCTCTCTTTCAAATTCATGGCCTCTTTTTTCAATAATTGTTGTTACATACATACTTGTACATTCATGCACATTCCTAAGTACATAAATATTTTCTGCACAATCTGTGTGCTTTCAGGGATGATTGTGTGATTTTGTATAACCAATTGATGTGTTCCTCCTGGGTAAGACTGTTTCTCTTGTTCTTAGCATTCCTTAGTTGACTGTAGTTCTATGTGTAGGCTTGAGACCTCATGGGCTTACCCTGTCCATGTTAGCATGTCTTTTCAAAGGCCCGTTAGTGAGTCATCTGAATTGATTGTTCACAGTTACATTCTTGCTTCTTAAGGACATATGGGACCTAGTGTTCTCCAGTCGCATGTCCACTTTAGCATAAATGCTTATCTGTTTTCAATCTCTCATTCTTTCCTTTTGCAGATTAGAACTGTGTTTTTAGCTTATATAGAGGGAATGAAAAGATTTTGTAAGGTTTTCATCCTATCTATTCATTCTGGGCCTGAAGTCTTTAGTTTCAAAGGTAGGAGAAGAATGTTAACAAAGACAGAGATTGTGTTTTTATTGCCTAGAAACATGGGAGAGTTGGAGAAGTGTCCATGACACAGCTCTGGTATATGCATCATCCATCTGCTGTCTGGGCTTCAGTGATGTAAAAGTCTCCATGTAAGCCACATATAGGGCTTTATTGATATAATATTCAATTGTGTAGCTCCTCTGCTGTGAAGAATTATCTCAGAGGAGGAGTAAATGTTTCTCAGTTGATGCCATGTGTGGGTTACTTCACTACTGTCTCCTAGTAGAACATCCTCTTCTTTTCCCACACAGCCAACTACACCTTCAGTATGCACAGTTATGAAGCAAGCAGAGGGCTTTTGCTTTGTCCTTCCAAGGTCAGGAAACTAGAATGGAGAGAACATTAGTGATTCTTCTTTGTGCACATGACCACATCACAGCCTCCTCCATGACTGATTCTAGGAGGCAATCTGATTTCTAAGTCTCTGCATAAAAGATGGGCAGTATTTTCCACTTTTTCTGTGTCTCATACTTTAGCTGGCACAGGCTGCAGTCTTACAAGAACTCTGTAATCATCTCTACTGAAGGCACAACACTAGAAAAGGCCTGGTGGTTTGCTCAATTCAGCAAGCATGCAGTCAAGGAAGACGCAAGTCTCTTCCTTGGCAATGACTCAAATTATATGGCCATTGCCTTGAGAAGCCCCTGGTTTGGCTTCAAGCAGTTAGGTATTCTCCATTCTTCTAATCCAGAAATATAGAAGGGAACTTGCTAACTTTTCTAAGCAGTGTATTCATCAAAAAAAAGCAAGATCCAATATACCTCTCTTATCTCTAGTCCTTTTTTCAAGTTAGTAAGTGACAAAATTGTAGTTGGTGATTCTCCCAGCTATCAGTAAGCCCTATGAAAGACATAAGGCTCTGATTCTAGGAAGCCCATTCAGAGTGTGGAGTACTTGATGCTGAATACTTAAATCTTGAATTTAGCTACAATTTGACCATGTACAAATCTATTTTGAAAATTTATTACACTAGGGGAATTTCTAAAGTAGAGTAAATTAGTCACTTTTCTGATGATTACCCTAATTAGATCTCCCAAAGGATCTTATAGTTGGGTCATATGTTGTGTCTACTTCTAGATTTTGAGGAATGATTACACTAATTTCCATAGTGGTAGCACCAGTTTATATCCCTTCCAACTGTGAATAAGGATTCCTCTTACCCCACATCTGTGCCAGCATTTGTTATCACACAGTTTCTTTATAATGGTCATTCTGAAATGAGGGTGAGAGATAATTTCCAGTTACTCTTAGTTGGCATCTCCCTGGTGACTAATGATGCTGTATGCATTTAAAATGTTCTTAACCATTTGTATTTTGTTTTTTGAGAACTCTGTTCATTTCAGTAGCTCAGGTTTTTTGTTTGTTTGATTGATTGATTGATTGGCTGGTTGGTTGGTTTTCTTGAAGCTTTGAGTTCTTTATATATATTGGATATTAATCCTCTGTTAGATGTATAGGTGAGAAATTTCCCCCAATTCTGTGGAATTCCTCTTCATTTGATTGGCTGTCTTTTTTGCTGTAAGAAGCTTCTTAGTTTTATGAGGTCCATGATAACTAGGGGCTGTACTTCTTAGGCAAAGGGAGTCTGAATTAGAAAGTCCTAATCTGTCCTGTATGTTGCAGTTGGACCCATATGTTTTCTTGTAGAAATTCACATTTAACAATGAGGTTTTGATGCATTTGAAGTTGATTTCTATAGAGTGAGGCATAAGGGGTCTCATTTTCTTCTCCTATATGTGGACATCTAGTTTTCTCAGCACCATGTATTGAAGATGCTTTCTTTACTCCAGCATTTGTTGTGGTCTTTGCTTTTGTTTCTGACATTTTGTCTAAAATCAGGTTGCTAGAATTGTGTGGACTTCAGTATGAGTCTTTGGACCCTAAAGAAGAATCTGCCAATGATGTTTAGCCAAATTTACATGATATCAAGCCACTTTTAGTTATGTATGTTGATGCTCATGGACAAATGCTACATTCAGCCTTAATCAGAGAAGCCTTTTTTTTCAGCGAGATGTGGTAAATACAGAGATATGACTGCTCAAGGTAGTAAGAGTACTTTAAGGATAAATATTCAGCTATAATTGAGACATTTATATTACCCACTCTAAGGCTCTAGGAATATTGCAAAAGGAGGAGCAGGAAGAATGTAAAAGCTAGATGATACACAGAAGAGAGGCTACCAAATGGCATCTTCTGGGCATGATGCAACCTTTTCAATCATGAACTCAATGCAGTTTCACTTGGCTACACCAAATATACACACTAATTGAACTGTCAACAGTCAATCATGGATGGGGAAGTTGGGCTTCCAAGTCCCACCCCTTCAACTGCATTGGAGAGTCACTGCCATGAGCTGTATAACCACTGGTAAGCCTTCCAGGATCCAATGGACAGCCTTAAACCTGTGGTCATAAAATGACTCTAACTAAGCCCATTGTGTCTCAAAACACAGAAAATATACATTATATATTATGTATGTGTGTGTATATATATATATATATATATATATATATATATATATATATATATGTAATATTTGCTGTCCAATGCAGTAGGCTGTAGACCTACAAATGTGTGACTACTAAAATGTGATAATTTAGTTTCTGAATCATGAGAACCAAATTCTGAGTGCTCATAGTCACTTGTGATTTCCAGCCACTGTACCAGAAAGAGGCAGGTTCTGTCATTACACATGTTGTATTGTGGGCATTTTTGCTTGCTTAGACTCATGTTACACTGTGATAAGGATGATGGGATTCTCTGCTATCTGAGGACTCTGAGCACTCCCATCTGCCTACTGTGTAAATAAGACATGCCAGACTTATCTCAGTCATGTCAGCCTTTAGGTAACCTTTCTCTGACCCATCTGATTGGAAAGTGAATATTTGTATCAAACTTAAACAATCCAATGGACAGATTTTCTTTTTTATTATACAATAAAATGATGAGAGCAGTTGAATGACATGACTAATCGTTCTTAATTACACAAAATGCTGGCTAGTATTCTTTTTAAAAAAAAAATGCAATCTGTTGTATTTGAGCTGGACCCAGGGGAGCCTAGGATAGAAATTACAGTTACAAATGTATCCCATCCTTTATTAGACATGCTTAAGCTATTATCAAAACATGTTTCCTTAAAAATGTAAGCATGTGGTGTTTACAAAAGGCTTGGTACAGCCTTCCAAATCCTACTTTTGTTGACACCATTCAATAAATTTGTGTGAGTATGAATGAAAATGAAGCTGTACTTCATTAGTCAATTTCACAGAATTCTAATGACTTCTAGCTAGACAAGATCTTGTTTAGAAAGATAATTAATGTAGTTCAAGGTGAAAAACAGGTTACAGGGCAAATGTGCCTAAAAGTAACAAATTATTAGGAAATAAAATGTCCAATTAGTCCTGTCAGCCATTTGGATGGAGGGAAAGAATATTTAACATGCACATGCATGTGTGCACACACCATACACAAACACAAAATATTTTTAAAGAAGTTGGTATCTAAAAGATCCAAACAGCTGTCTGTGACTCCCTTTACTCCTCTGAATATGAGGGCTAATGTTTTAAAAATAACCAGATGTGTAAATTGTGCTAATAAATTTATTTTTACCACCAAGCATTGTGTAGATTAGATTTTTCATTCCCAACTTTCTTTATTGATGGAGTAATAGAAATATTAAAGGCAATGATAAAAGTAATGATACCTTCTTAGGCACATTTTCAAGGTGTATCAGCTTCACTAGGTGGTTGCTCAGCATACTGTAGAACATTTTCCCTCATAAAACCTTGTTAGATCCATGCAACTTCTTCTCCTTTCAGCAGGTGGATAGCTAGGGTCTCTAGCTTCCTATAACAAGAACTGAAGAGGCAGACTGATAGCTCTTCCTCCTGCTTCTTTTCTGCTATAAGACAAAATGAAATATTTTCTTGATTTTTAGATTTTAATTGAAAAACAATATTGTAATTAATGAAAGTAAAACTCTTACATGTCAAGCTCTGGAGATTGCCCAGTGGTTAAAGCTCTTGGCATGCAAGTGTGAGGATCATAAGTGTAGTAGATCTTCATAAGCACATCAAAGTGGGTACAGTAGTGCAGCGTAGTTCCATCATACCATCATACTGTCTGGAGTGAGAGTGAGGCAAGAGACTCTTTGGAAACATGCAGACCAACAAGCCTGGCACACTTAGTTGTGTAAAACAAGACCCTGTCTCAAACAAGGTATAAGCTAAGGACTAACACCCCAGATTGCTATTTCTCTGTCATACTCAAAATTCTACAGATGTGCCCGCACATGCACACATGAGGATGCATGCATGTGTGGCACATGTACACATGTGGGCACACACACATCATTCATACATACATACATACATACATACATACATACATACATACAAATCATTCACACACATACATCATTCACTCACACACATATACATACATGCAGATAAAAAGCATCTCACAAATTATCATTTTCCTCAGGGTTATATAAAAACAAAAGGCATGTTTCACTAAAGCAGTACATTTACCTGTATTAAATAGAGTGGGGTCATATTATCCAAGTCCAACCACAAATGAGACTGGGTTCTCCACCAGTTACCTATGGCTTTAAGTGTTTGGAGATTTGCTTTTTTTGTAGACAAAGCACAGGACCCTGCTACCTAACATGAGAACTCAAATTTTTCTGCCTCTTGAAACATTTATGTATAGGAAGTATCTTTGATGTATTTGTTTTGTCTTCTAAATGATATAAATGAAAAGCATTTGATGAAATGATTCTGATCCAATTAGGTATCAGGCATTGAAGAAATAGCCACATGAAAAAGTTATTTGGAATAGGTCTTTCAAAGGGTAGGTTGTTAATAACCTTCAGTAGATGGTAAAGGAGTATACTGTTCCCCAGAAGTCATCAATATGTATTCCATATCTGAAAATCAATGTGCATGGACATGGAGCTGCTATTAGCAATCACTAATTACTGCTCTGTTGTGAACAGTGTTCATTCATTTGCTCTCTCTGACTGACAGGCATTAATGAGCTAATGAGACATCTAGTTAAATAAATATGAGTTTAAGTTAATAAAAGGGTAAACATGATTTTAATGAGTTACTATGCTAATAGAATTTCAGTACTTATGGGTCAACTCTGGTGGTATACATGTCTGGATGGATATGAAATTGTCTCTCAGGCCCAACACGGCAGTTTGCTAGATGTGTGGCCTAGGGAGAGTTTGTTAAGGATCAAGTCAATTGGCAAATGTGGACATTTCCTTAAAATGTTATTTATTCATATGTATGAAAAATTAACCTTCAGATTAGGTCTATTCTTCAATTCCTTCCTTTCTACACTTATCCCTGCCCTCTCAGCATATCTCCATTTGAGTTGTGTTCCATTTCTTCCTATATGTGCATACAGGAAATGTTTTGGTAATATACATCAATATGTGTCTTTTAGAAAAAAGGTGATAATGCAGAGTTCAATTAAAACAGCAGCAGAAAAATTTCAGGATTTTATCTCATTCCTTAGGGATCCAGATATAAGCTAGCTGACTTGGTAAACACATGTCCAGCAGTGGCTTTCTTGAGTTTGACCCTTTACACCAAACAGATGGTTTGTCTGAGATCTTCTGAAACTACAACCCTCTGTAGGAAAACTTCAGACACTTTCATTCGTCTTTTCATCTGGCTGTCAAAAATAAGATGTTCCACGATTCCTTAATGTACTGAAGTAGTGTGCCTATTCATGTTTATCTACAGAGGAACTTGGTTCTTCTGCCTGTGCAAGGAGCACATTCTTCTGATATGATGTAAAAGACAGTGCCACTTGCTAGCGTAAAGAAACTTAAAGGGTGGAAGGCTTACAAGAGACAACCAAATTCAGAGTGAGACAGAGCATCTAGATATGCTGTTTGCTCCTCTTTCCTAGTCTGTTCAATGGTTGTATTAGTCAGTTTTATTGTTGCAATGATAACAACCCCTGACATAAAACTTTAAGAGGAAAGTATTTCATTTACCTTATTGTTCAGGGGTTTCAGAGGGCCCATGCTGAGACAGAATATCGTAGTTGCAAGAGTATGTGGGGTAGAGTGAGATCTGTTAGAGGACCAGAATCAGGAAGGAGAGAGAGAGAGAGAGAGAGAGAGAGAGAGAGAGAGAGAGAGAGAGAGAGAGAGAGAATGTCAGTGACCTGCTTCTGTCAGCCAGATCACACCCCCAAAAGTTTCTAAAATAATACTACTACCCAAGGAACAAACCCTTCACATATGAGCCTTTCTGAGAGGGACACTTCATATCCAAACCATAACCTTGTGTCCCTGCCCCCAAGCCATCATACCCATCTCCTAATGAAAAACAAATATAATCCACATTTAAGAATCCACAGTCTTCATAGTTCCAACAGTGTTCAAAAGGCCAACTTTAAAGTCTTGTATGATACTCAAATTGAACTATCAGCTGTGATTTATATTTGTGAAAGCTCAGAATAGGATAATAAGAATAAAATGTTTGCTCTGCCTATAGCTCCAAGTCTGCATCAAGGGCAAGCATGCCATATGACACAAATTCCAAAGTGAAACCCTACACCCAAGGCTTTGCTATTTGCAGGCTGTGGTGTCTTTTTCTTGGGCTAGATCTTCCCGTTGTCTGCAGCTATTCTTAGGAGGAATTTCTGGCCTCTCCAGCATTGTAGAGTTCCCACTGAAGCCTATGATTCACCATGACCGCTTCATATATTACTTACCTGGGGGCCCTGTTATACATTGCTTATCCTCCAGGACCCATCTTTGGAATCTGGGTAGAAGCTGCCATGATCCCATAACTCTTGCGTTTCTCCATGCCTGCAAAATGAGCATCACAAGAAGACCAAAATTTGCCTCCAGTTCCACTGCTGGCCTAATCCATGAGTGTCTGACTGGTGAACATGGAAAAAAACCTTTCTCTATTCTCTTGTGTGTCCTGGAGCTCTTTATTCTAAGGAAAACTAATTCCTGAGAGGCACAAAAGGGGTCTTTCCTCCTATCCTGGTTCAAAGTGCTTGATTTTTTTAAATAATGGTAATCATTTCAACAATAATGCTCTTGTTGTCCACTCTAAATGTGTGTTTTGTTTTTGTTTGTTTTTGTTTTTTGTTTGTTTGTTTGTTTGTTTTTTGGTCTACCTGTACATTTTTCAAATCTTTCTGTTCCGCCTTTTCAACTCAGTTCTCAGTATGAATCTGGCTAAAAGCAGCCAGAAATAACGATGCCACCACTTTAAGGCTGTGCTAGTTTGAAATTCCCTTTACAAAATTAATTTAGTCTATGATGTATAAATCCAACCTGACTGAAAATCTCAGGACAAGGATAAAATGTGGGCATCTTCTTTGCCCGAATGTAACCTGAATGGTCTTTAGTCAAATTCTCAGTAAGCTCTTCATTGCCATCTGAAATATTTGGAGCCAAGTATTTACTCTGAATTCCTTTCAGTATTGTGGCCTTCTGATCTCTCACTATAACCATCTGCTAAGCTCTGCTTGCTCCATCATAGGGCCACTGTAGCCTGCTTTTCTAAAATTGGCTGAATTCCCATCCCCTCCAATAACAACAGTTCTGAGGTTTAGTCACAGCTGACATATTTGAAAGACTATATTTCCTAGCTTCCTCTGCATACTGCTGACTATCACTTCTGTCCATATAATGTGCTACATCCCACCTTCTTCTGTAGGCATTCTGGCCATTTGCACACCTGGATGACAATGCTCCCTTGCCTGAATACTTGTTTTCTAGGCATGTTTTGTGGTTGAGACTTGAAGGAACTCTAAAGGACTGTACATTGACCCCTGTTTTTACCTTGATCCTGGGCCACTCCATGGGTTCCAAATTCTCTATTCCAAAATACACATCCTCAGCCTGACTGCAGGCTGATCTAAAAAGTTCCATTTGGGAGACCTCACACAGAGTTCACTTGTTTAGCTGTCAGCCCAAATCTGGCCTCAACATACATTTCACAAATGTCCACTGATGGCCCAAGTTCTCTACTTTTGACTTCTAATACCGAAATTGATTTAGACAACCTCCTGAGAGGGAATAGTAGCATGATCTGAGGCTCCTCCCCCATATAACTCACAGTTCATTTTAATCCTTTTCATGGCTCTGACTTACATCCCCACCAAGAGTCAGAATGCCTGTTGTCTTTTCTCCTGGGCTTCCAAACTTGTACCTATTCCTAAGAGAGTGATTAGTGCTCTTTGCATTGTGTTTTTGCCTACTTGTGTCTGTTCCTCTCTGGACTTCAAAAACCCTGCTGATATCTTTAACAGCTAAGAGATAAAAAGCATTTCAGATAGTCTTCCCCATTTGCAGACATACACAAATTAGTTATAGATATGTAGATCACTGGGATCAGGATTGTAGGGATTAAGTAGTATTTTGAGTATGGATAATATTGAAAAACTGTTCCGTGCTATTTTACTCTATTGAAAAGGCTAGCTCTCTAGTTGAAATTCAGCCACAGTGCTCCAGACCTGAATGTGTTCATCTGAGTTTCCTCCAGAGCCCCTGTTCTGGGTCAGGCCAGCCACCTGACTCAGTGACAGAAAAGGGAAGCAAAACATAACAGTCCCAGAAAAGATACTTTGTGTTTGAGAACAATTAAAAAACTATGGCTCATAGAAGGTTGCAAATGGCAAGGTGTTTAACTCTCTTTCCGTGGTTTTGTTTACTATCTTTAAAGCTTTGTTGAAATTTTAACTTTTGTGCTTTAGGATTTCTAAATTCACTGAATGTGATATAATGGTCTATAAAATTAAAAGATATGTGCCTGATGGACTAGCCTTATAGTACCATGTGGCTTGCCACCATCCTGGCTGATGACCTAGGTTCATCTTAGGGTAAATAAAAACCTTCTGGCTTGACACCATCCTGACTGATGACCTAGTAACTATATGCTTGCAGCCATCCTGGCTGACAATCTCATCAGTATGGAAGCATGCCATGTGAATTTATGGCCATCTTGATAAAAGTGATTATGTGGCATATCTCTACTTATCGTTGTATTCTCTCTTTTAGACTAAGGAGGCAACATCAGGCTTCTAAGACAGCTTGTTTAAAAGTTGAATCATTTAAGAAACTGGCATTTTTGTAAAAGTATACTTTAAAAGGAACAGAAAATGAGGCCCCCGGTCTTTCTGTAGACTTTATTTATGGTTTGAAATTTATTTTGATACTAAAGGATCTTTAATTAAATAATTATATATTTTTGAGTATTTATTTATTTATTTATTTACTTTATATCCTGAGCACAGTTCAGTCCCTAAGAATTATATCTTTTAAGCCTCAACTTTAACGGGGATAAAATTATAAAATCCTTATCCTATCAGACCATGATAAATGAAGACCACATGAGAACAGGAAGAGACAAAGTGCTAAAAAGGTCCCCAGAAATCCACAATGATACCTCCACTGTAGACTACTGGCAATGGTCTAGAGAAAGCCCGAACTGACCTAGACTGGTGATTGGATGGCCAAACACCCTAACTGGCGTGCTAAAACTCTCATCCAATAACTGATGGAAGTGGATCCAGAGATCCTCAGCCAGGCCCCAGGTGGAGCGCCAGGTGTCCAATTGGCAAGAAAGAGGAGGGATTGTAAGAGTGAGAATTGTTGAGACCAAGATTGGAAAAAGCATAGGGACAAATAGCCAAACTAATGGAAACACATGAACTATGACCAAAAGCTGAGGAGCCTCCAACTGGATCAGGCCCTCTGGATAAGTAAGACAAATAAATAGCTTGAACTGTTTGGGAGGCACCCAGGCAGTGGGACCCGGACCTGTCCTTAGTGCATGAGCTGGCTGTTTGGAACCTGGGCCTTATGCTGGGACACTTTGCTCATCCTGGAAGGAGGGGACTGGACCTGCCTGTACTGAATCTACCAGGTTGAGCTGAATCCCCAGGGGAGTATTTTCCCTAGAGGAGATGGGAATGGGGGGGGGGGGGGGGGGGGGGAAAGTGGGGTCGGAGGTGGGAGGGGGGAGGACAGGGGAACCCGTGGCTGATATGTATAATTAAATTAAAATTTTAAAAAATGAATAAAAAAAAGGAAAAAAAGAGAAAAAAAGAGTTACAACTTATTATAAACTGTTAAAGATAATTAAGATACACAAGTTATTGGTCAGTCATGCTAAGTATAGATATAATTTATTTACAGAGATGAGCTTGGTATGAGAGACCAATTTTTACCTCCCATCATATAGTCTTCTATTATCTCCCACCAAATAGTATTCTGCATATATTGTCAAAATTAAGCCTAAAAGTTCATCATATGTGAAAGGGAGGATTATTCCTTAGATACTCTCTGTTCAGATTCATTCATTAGATGGTGACTTTAACTGGATACTTTCACAAAGCTTCCAGGTGCTTATTCCTTATATGGGGGTCCGATGTAAACAAACAGCTAATTACAGCTCTCTTATCCTTCTACAGAACTCTGGTGTGTGGTCCAGCCCATTGTACCATCGCCTTGAACCTTAAGTTCACTTTATATTTGAACTGATGCTAATCTTGATGTAAAACCTTTGCCTCATATAACTGTCTCTTAATGTTCCCCATCAAGTTCAAGTATTACCTCCTGACCTATGGTCTCAATTTTTCCCTCTGTTAATCTTCATCATGGCCCCTGGGATGGACCCTCTTCTGAGATACTCTAACTGTTGCTCCTCTCTTCCTCCTTTCGTCAGTCATAAAGCAGTTACATAAAAGATTGCTTTTTGAAACCCCTAAAAGCCCTTTGGGTGACCACTGAAAGGATGGTCATGGGCAGGTCATGGGCAGGTCATGGGCCATCCAATGCACCCCTCTTCTTGCCACTCCAGATATTGTTTGTGAGATTCCAAACTGAAACTTATGGACTTCTATGCCTTAGCACCGATCAGGTTAACATCCTTGGGGGCATCCTCAAACTCTTTGACTGCTGTAGTGCTCCACAACGAAAAAGAACTAGGTCTGACTACTGCTAAGGATGGGATTCGTGCCCTCCTCAAACAATGCTGCTTCCACACCAACAAATCCTACCATGTTTTAGATGATGCCTAGAGACAAGGACCAGACAAAAATTCAACCATAACAAGCTTCTTCCTATGTATGGGTCTTTGGTTCCTTCTAACTCTGGCTCACTCCCTTAATCAATTCTCCCTCCTTATTATCCTCATAATTATGTTTTTACCCTGTCTTTTAAATGTTTTACTTGCTGAACTTCACCCTATACTCAAGCAAAATGTTCCATGATAGCTTTCTCAATAGCTGTCACCCTATAACAGTTCCATTTGTTCCAGATACATCTAAAAAAAAAAAAAAAAAAAAAAAAAGGAAAAAGAAAACTAAAGGACCTCTTAGATGATGTGGGAAAACTCTGGCTAAAAGGGAGCTTATTCTCTTTTATTCCAAGGCAGATAGTAATTCTTTATAGCAGTCCTTTATTTTCTCCTTTCCCTTTCTTGGATGTTCTGCAGCTCCCTGCTACATCTTGTTAGCTCATTTTGGTGCAACAGTCCAGACAATGGGACCAGTCACTGTCACCGTGAATCAATGGTATGATCTCTCAACAACCCACTCTGTCTCTCCCACCTCCACCCTCCTCCAACCTTCCTGGGAAATCTCTGATTTCTATGCTGTAGCCAAATCATCTGCATACAGTCTTCTAATTCTTATTTTCCAAGTCTCTTCAGGAGTACAAAATAGTAATTGCTTGATCCATCACAGGCAATCAAGTTAAGACTCTCCCCATGACCAGAAGACCCTCTCTGCAATGGAGTCAGAACTACCTCCTCCAGCCCTCCTCAGCAGAAAATAACACATCTGCCCTGCAGTTTTTATGTCTTCTCAGAGTTAAGAATGATAGTGTCCTGCTAAAAGACTACACTTCCAAGCTCACCTTGTGGACTGAAGAAGTCATTTCTGCCCCCATAAGAGGCTGCATCTCACCAGGCAGTGGTTGCACACGCCTTTAATCCCAGCAGTCAGGAGACAGAGCCAGGTGGATCTCTGTGAGTTTGAGGCCAGCCTGGTCTCCAAAGCGAGTTCCAGGAAAGGCGCAAAACTACACAAAGAAACCCTGTCTTGAAAAACAAACAAACAAACAAACAAAAAAGAGGCTGCATCCCATCTTCTGTAGGCGTTTTGGCATCAGCACACATGGATGACCAAATGCTCCCTTGACTCGAATAAACATGATCCTGCCTAAGATCTGACCAAGCCTCTCTTTCTACCTCCTGTCTCCCTACAGCTGCTTTCAAATAAATCTAACAACAGCAGTGACCAAACTTCTATGACACCAATTTTCTGTAGTAGTTACCTTTGCATCATTGTGAGCTAAATATCTGGCAGGAAAACTGAAAAATGGGAAAGACTTCTGTTTTCAGTCTACACTGCTACACTCCCTTGATGCTTTCTTTGCCCACAATGAAGTTGAACATTTTGGTGGTAAAAGCCAGTGTAGTAAGAAGCTGTCCGCCTCACAGTGGACAGTAAGCAGGGAGAAGGGATGCCTGTAATAGTGGGCTTTCTTAATTCATGAAGATATCTAACATTCGGAATAGTGCCACTGACATTCAGAATGTGTTTCCCCTAACTGGTTCTCTCTGTCAATGGACTCACAGATACATTCTGAGGTGCACGGGCCTACTATCACTGGTACTCCTCAATGCAATCAAATTGACAATAAAGATTGACCCCAAGAGAGGGAGCAGGTCTTGTCCAGAATCACAATGCATATTATTCCCCCCCCCAAAAAAAAATTGACCTTGACCTTGTTAAGTCACTTTTGGGAAGCATGATAATTCCTCGCGGTGAATATGTCCCCAGGAATTAGTAGTGTACACATAAAGGGAAATAATGTTGGAATGCATTTACTTTCATTTGTTAAAGTTTCTTCTTTTCTGAAAGAAACTTTTTCATGCAATATGTTCTGATGAATTTTCCATACTGCAACTTTTCCTAGATCCTCTTCACATCCCCATACACCCAACTCCACACCATTTATTTTCCTTTGTCTTTAGGAAACAGAAAAACAAACAAGAATAAAAACAAAACAAAGACAAAACACACACACACACACACACACACAGAGAGACAGAGAGAGAGAGAGACAGAGAGAGAGAGAGAGAGAACAAAAGCTATGATAACATAAAAGCAGAAATCATGATATATAAGCAAAGAACCAGTAAGAAAAAAAAAATAAATGTTTAAACAAAGCAATATGAGACAAAACATCGACAAAAATACCACTGAGTTCATTTTGTGTTGGAACATCATCTACTGCTGGGCATGGGGCCCACCCTTAAGTGTGGTTTATATATGCAGTTCAACTCTATTGGCAAAAACTATTTTTTTCTTTGAAGGCAGATGTAGATTGGAAATAGCTTCTTGGTTAAGGCTGGAAGCTTTCCCACTTCCCCCTCTCAGCCTTGGGACCCCATCTGGCTTGAACCTGTTCAAGCACTGTGTATGCCACCAATCCCTGTGAGTTCATATGTGCATCAGTCCCATTCTGTCTGTAAGGCACAGTTTCCTTAGAATTAACCATCCCCTCTGGCTCTTACGTTCTTTCCACCTCTTCTTCCACATAGCTCTCTGTCGTTGAGGGGAGGCGTTCAATTATTATGTTCCATTTAGGACTGAATGTTCCTAAGTTGCTCACTCTCTGCATATTTTCCAGTTGTGGGTCTCTGTGTTAGTCCCATCTACTGCAAGATGAAGCTTCTCTGATGATACACTGTGAAGACACTGATCTATGACAATAGCAAAATGTCTTTAGGAGTCTTTTTTTTAATGTTCATTGAGCAAAATAATAATATTTGTTTTTCCCTAGGCTCATGACCTATCTAGTCTCAGGTTCTTGGCCAACCAGGTAGTGTCAGGCATGTGTTTCATCTCCTGGAGTGGGCCTTAAATCCAATCAGATAGTGATTGGTTACACCTACAACAGTTGTACCACTATTGCACTAGCATGAAATGCAGACAGGTTACTGTTGTAGATCGCAGGGCTTGTAGTTGTGTAGGTAGTTACCTTCCTCTTCTGATAGCATGCAGAGGACCCTGAACACTAGTCTGGCTGAGCAAAGGCTACCACCTTGGTAGTAAAACCTAACCTTTAGTTAGGCATCAGTTCCACTTCTCCATGTTCAATGTGATCTGTAAGTATTGTCTTCAGCAACAAGTCTGTACTATCAGTTTGTGAAGAGCAATTAATAGCCTTGAAAATAGCCTGAAATATTGGGTGTTTCCATGGGTCCCTTTTGTCCAATGATCCTCTTTTGCCAATGATTCAACTAGGTATAACCCATTCATGCACTGGAGGGTTTTACTTGGTGCCAAAAAGGTCTAGTTGAGACATTGTACCCCCTTGTGATTTGGCAACTCCATCTAGATTGTCTAACATATGTATATATTTTAAGAAGATTCTATAGTATTAGATTCCCATAGTTCCCCTCAAATGGCTTAGTGTCTGCTGACCCTTCCCATATTTCCTCCTTTACCCTATCTTCCATCCCTCTCACCATTTAATGCTTCTGTCCCATCTTCCCAAATATTTTCATAGTTATATATTCTATTTCCCCTTCCTTGGGAGAACTTCCCCTCTCTCCTAGTCTCTTACTTATACATAACCTCTGTGGGTTATAGGGATTGTAGCATTCCAATCTAATGCTTAAAAGCTAACATACTTATACAGGAGAAAACATAAAATATTTTTTTGAGTCTGAGTTACCTCACTCAGGATGATTTTTTTTTTCTATTTCCATCCATTTACCTTCAAAATTCCCATTTTATTTTTATCAACTGAATAATATTATATTATGTAAATGTATTGTATTTTCATTAATTTGTAGGAATCAAGGCTATTTCTAATTTCTGGCTATTATGAACAGAGCAGCAATGAACATGGCTGAGCAAGTGTCTCTGTACTAAGATGTGGGGTCCTTCAGCTATATACAAAAGAATGGTATAGCTGTGGGTAAATCTATTCCCAGCTTCCTGAAGAATTGGCACACTGATTTCCATAGTGGCTATACATGTTTGCACTCCCACCACCAATGAATGAGTGTTCACTTTACCCAAGGGACCCTTGCCTGTAAAAGCTGCCATGTGTTTTATTCATGTTGGTCATTGTGACTGCTATAAAATAAAACCTCAAGGTTGTTTTGATTTGTATTTCCCTGATGACTGAGGATGTTAAGCATGTCTTTGTTTCTCAGGCATTTGTGGTTCATATTTTGAGAACACTCTGCTTAGTTCGGTACCCCAGTTTTTGTTGGGTTTTTGTTTTTTCTTGATTTCTAGTTTTCCAGGTTTTTTGTTGGTTTTTTTCTTTCAGTTCTTTATATATTTTAGGTACTAACCCTCTATCAGATAGTATTTGGTAAAGACCTCTCATCATTCTTCAGCCTGAAACTTCGTCTGAATGATGGTGTCCTTTGCCTTACAGAAGCTTCTCAGTTTTGTGAAGTTCCATTTATTAATTGTTGATCTCAGTGTCCTGTTTAGAAAGTCTTTTCCTGATCAGTGAGTTCAAGGCTATCCTCCACTTTCTCTTCTCTTGGCTTCAGTGTATCTAGTTTTATGTTGAAGTCTTTGATTCATTTGAAGTTGAGTTTTGTCCAGGTTGATACGTATAGCTCTATTTTGATTCTCTTACATGTAGACATCCAGTTTGTCCAGCAATATTTGTTGAAGATGCTGTCTTTTTTCCATTGTGTGCTTCTGGCTTCTTTGTCAAAACCAGGTGTCCACAGTTGTGTGGATTTATGTCTGGTTCTATTAATGCTTGTACTTAGTATTTTTTCTAGATTAAACTAGAAAGGAAAAACAATGCATAGGAATTTTTTTCCTGCTTGATTTTCATTCTCATTTTCATTGTGACTTTAATCTTTATGATCTCAAACATGAGTGTTTTCATTGGATTTTGATTGATTTTGTTAGTACTGCTGTCTTTTTTCCTGGAGTCTAGAAAGAAACGACATCACTAACACATTGCAGTGAAAATCCCTCAGCCAGTACCTATGTGTGATAAGCTCTTGACACAATGAATCCTTGTGGAAATGCCTTCTAATTCACATGGATTTTGACAGTTTGATCCTTGAAATTTTCTAGCACAAGAGTACATAATACAATCATGCCCTGACATTGCTTTCAGAGTGTGAAGAGCAGCAAACAGTCACACTCTGAAAGCTAGACTGTGCTTTGCTTCTTTGCCTTTTCAGTTTGATAAGAAATATTGTTTATTGCACCTTTAAGTAGCTACTTGAATGATTTATCCCTTTCCCAAAGGCCAAATCTCCTTGATTTTTAAATTGAATCACAAGCTAAATGGTCTTTTTGTATCTGCTGACATGCTTCCTTAGGTAAGCAGCTACACATTTGCCCTGCATTTGTGTGTTAGCTTAATTAAGCTGCTGGTCACCGCTTGTTTGTCCCAACTCTCTCCTTTCCCTTCAAAAAGGTAAGAAGTCTCAAGTGTGCAGGGCATTGGATCTGATTTGCTGTGTCATGACTCTCATATGAAATGTTGTCCTGAATGCAGTGGTAAGGTAAGTGAATAACAATGCTGCACAGGGGTATACTGGGTCATGCACTCTGCATTCTTCCTTGGCAATCATCTTAGCTTCTAATTTTAAGGTCATAAATTTCTACCACTAGAACAGATCTCACAGGTCACCATGTTATGAGTCTTCTGTGACCCCATTTTACAGATTAAGTAAACGAGACCAAGTGGATCAAAGTAATATGTCAGTATGTGTACTTTTAGTAACAATACCAACTTTAGTTCTTCTCATTTGTATCTTACCATATTCTTTTTAAAACTGTGATAAGATAAGCTAGTTCAGCCTAGTACAGCTTCAGCTGACTGCTGAAAGCACTTCTGAAAATGCTTTCAGAATGAAAAGCTTACATCATCTGGAGGAGATCTGCTAATGAACTACTGAAGAGACATGAAGACTTTCTCTAGGTAATGAGGCCTATCAGTAGAAATGCCAAAGGTGGCTTGAGTGGAGCCCAGGCTACCTCTTCGGAAGAGGACTCTAGTGTGCTACTCATGTTTGCCTCTCCACAAACATCCCCTTCACTCACCAGTTTGATGTTGATATTCGTCATTCAAAGCATGAGGAATCTGGGGAATGCCAAATCCAAAGAGCTCATGGTCTTTTTGAACTGTTACTATATTTTCCATATCTCAGTTTTCTTTCTTTCCAATGTCCTCAGTGCTTTATTAGACTAAAATGTTTGTTTTCTATAACAAATATGAGCAACATTGCTGTCTCTCCCATTTCATTCCACTTTATGGGTAAGGTAAATGAGGTCACAAGTACTATACGAACATCTCAGCATTTACAAACTCAATGTGCATCATCACAGACTTCAGCACCCCATTTCCTCCATGGTTTTTATTTACACTGGACTTTCATTTCAACTTAAGCTAAGGGCCAGAGAGTAAGAACTAAGTAAGTAAAATGATGAAAAAATGTTTTGTCAGTTTAAAAGTTGCTCCAAAATAAAAGTCAAGTAGTCATTGCTGAAATCAGTAAGTCATCAGTGGTCCGTGCTAGCCGCATGTGGGACTCCAACATCATCTTAGCTGTGGTTCTAAACTAGATGGGTCACAAAATGTCTGGTAGTGGTGATTCTGTCCCCTTAGCTGTAAAGGACATGAGATCAGAGTCAATCATCAGTATTCTTTAAACATCAACCCTTGTACAGATGCTGATCTGAAATAGATATCCTGTGAATCCTTGCCAAAGAGATTAAATAACCAAAAATCATATGGGAAAAGAAGAAGAGGAAATGAAGTTGTGTAGCAGATGTGAAGAAGGTCTGAAAGGAACTGGAAGGATGGGGAGAGGGGTACATATGATCTAAACACATGTACACATTCATGAAATTACCAAAGAATAATTTGAAAATTTAATGTTTGTTGTACTGTGTAGATTTTAATTTCTTTTTGGTGAGAATTCTCTAAAACACATACCATATACAAATTATCAGGTTCCTATAAAATAATATGCTTTGATATTTTATATTATTGCTAGATGTAAAATAATAGAGACTCTGAAGCATCAAGCTTAGCACTGATTTTTAAACAATTAATAAGGATACTTGTAGGAAAAATGTACCTTTCAGGAAAAAGACACACAAAAGGGCACATGAGTAAAAAGAGAAAAGTCCCAGCAGCAACTAGCACTTTATTTTTAGAATGGTACATATTTAAATGTACGAAAATCAGCACATGTGGAAATGTCCTGACAGGTACAGCTGTGAGATAAAAAAAAAAAAATGTCCTGGAGAGCAATACACATGCATCTCTCTGTGTTTCCAGTGTCAGCTTCAGTCTTGACCTGGCTTCAATTTTGTACATGGAGGAAGTAGTATCCCTAGGTTTCACTGTTCTCAGCCAGCACAATTCACAGATGTAGGCACATATCATCCCCATAAGAACACTGTGGACTTGAGGCCAGTGTACTAAAAAAGCTTTGCAGTTTTGAAGTGAAAGTTGGGAATTTTGGCAGATCACTCCAGCTTCATCTGGCTTTGGTTTGTTTATTGAGATAGAATCCTGCTGCAGTTGATCTCATGGCCATCTAACTGCTAGTGACAGGATTATGGGCATTTGCCACCATGCTCAACTTAAGTCTGCTTCCTCCCCCCACCTCTCATCTCCCACTCCCTGCCACCTCTTTATTTCTTGAGACAGGGTCTCACTATGTGTCCTGTGTTGTTGTTTGTTTTTGCTATTTTGGGGGGCCTGCCATCCAGCTCCCAAATAAATCACATACAGAGGCTTATTCTTAATTGTAAATGCCCAGCCTTAGCTTGGCTTGTTTCTAGCCAGCTTCCCTTGAATTTAAATTATCCCGTATACATTTTGCCTCTGGGCTTTTTCCTTTTCTTACTTCTGTATATTTTACTTTCACTCTCACTTTGTGGCTGGCTGGGTAGCTGGGTAGCTGGCCCCTAGCATCCTCCTCTCCTTGTTCTCTTTCTCTTTATTCTTTTCCTCCCATATTTCTTCTTCTGTTTTTCTTCTCTATTTGCCAGTCCTGTTTATCCTTTGTCCTGCCTTGCTATTGGCCATTCATTTCTTTATTAAACCATCAGATATTTTAGACAGGCATAGTAACACAGCTTCAGAGAGTTAAACAAATGCAACACATTTTTGCATTATTAAACAAATGTTCCACAACACAAACAAATGTAACACACCTTAAAATAATATTCTACAACAGTCTTGGTTAGTACAGAACTTGACATGTAGTCCTTGAACATCTGTCTGCCTTTGCCTCTCAGTCACTGGTCTCAAAGGTATCTGGCACCACACTCAGATAGTCAGCTTCTTAAAGAAGGAGGAAGCTACACATTTCTAAAGAGTGTGACTACCTTTAAAATCTTCCACATTTATTTTTGACAGTTATGTCAGAGACACAAATAGAGCAGTTTGTGACTTAGAAGGGTAGAGATTTCTGGAAGATGCTGCCTTTCTTTTTTCTAAATCCTGCCCACACTGACTAGCCTAGTGTGTATCATTCAGTAAAAAGAAAACCAGAAAAAGTCTGATGCCATTTACTCACAGATAAACTCAGGTTTGAAAGGCCAAGGCCAAGGCAATTTTTCATGACAGCCTAGTTATCCTCTAGCATGTCACACTGGTGTATATGTACAAACAGTATTAGAAATAAACATTCTAAAGATGAGTGCAGGAGACTTTTCTGGTATTTATGTGTGTTTCAACATGGATTGAGAACTTATCCCAGAATAAATAGAGTTGTGATTGTGACTTAATTCCATTGACATGGAAGATGACTTTGGTTTAAGGTATATTATTGACTTATAATCCAGGCCTAAACAAGAAATCTGATCTTCAAGGGAAGGAGTCTAGGAAAAAAAAATCAGAAATAAAGCTGGGACTGGTGATAAGGGAAACTGCCCTGGAGATCTGCCTTAACTGAAAAAGACACCAGAATGGCCATGGAATTGTGGGACCTTCATCACTCACAGAAAGAGAGACTCTTGTCCTAATTATTTTTGTGACGTGCTTTGATGGTTGGGCAGTGATGGTGGCAGTGTCTACCATGAGCATAAGTATTAAAGTTGTTCTCTTCTTGCCTCAGCTAGATTGCATCTCACATCACATTAATTTCTCAGAGTTGTGCTTTAATGAAGATGGTGCCAATACAGGGCATGTGTGGTTCAGGGCCAGCAAGATTATGAAGTGAGTCACAACATACCATGGGAAATAATCAAAGTTGCAAGACATTTAAAAATACATATGAAACTTTTGATACCCTCTGTGGTTCCCAAACACTTCATAGAAACCCAGGTCAAAATCTCAGTGATTCTGGATTCTGGGTCAAACCTTGTCCTCTTCTCAAAACTCTTCAATTCCATTCTCAAAGTCTAGTGTGACTCTCTTCAGCATGGATACTGAAAGTATTCTTAGGGTCATCATTTCATGATAACTAGATTGTTAATTTATCCCAATTTAAGTGGAAAATTTGTGATAAAAAGTGCTTCACACACAATGTGTCATATGCCTGGATGTTCTATCCCACATTGTGAAGCACTAATTATGTTCTGGTGACATGTGAGTCAAAGTCACTGTGGCTCTCCAGAAGTGATTGTTGAACTTCCCCACAATCCAACTGCATATATTTAATGCTGCTATGTCGCATATTGAAAATAAACTTTAATGGAATAATTTCCCCACCCAGGCCATATTTCTTTGTAAAGTCAAAGATTGTGCCCTTTTGTTAAAAAATACTGCCATTCTAGGATCCTAAGATATAAACAAACAATTGTAAATGAGAAGAGGGAGCAATCTTTTATTAATTATAATAAAACATCTAGTGATTTTTTTTTATTGAATACCCTTCTAAAATACCAGTTTAATACTTTTATAGTAGAACAGGGCTGTGTATGGTTATGTAAGAGATAATGAAAGGGAGGAAAATAAATTTTACCTTCTTACTGATAAGCCTAGTCAATAGTTAAGTTGTTTTATTTTTGATCAGCTCATAAAACGGTCATGAAATCACCAGTCATCTGTGTCTGTTCTTCATTAAGAGAAAATTTAGAGACCAAGGCTTCCAGTTCTAATCCATCTTTTTGTAAATGGAGTTTTGTAACAAATAAGACAATATTTTTATCAGAAGTTTTCATGAAGTTTATGAGTACAGCTGATCATGATGCATACACAGACACGGAACTGATACCCAGCACTGCCTGTGCACAAGAGGAGCACAAATAAGATGATAACAAGAACAAACGGTTTAATTGTCTAATATTCTGGGAAGTCCTTCACTGTGTTTGTATATTTCTCTGTCTCCTTTTCTTTATTCCTGAATGGTTGTTTTTGAAAAATGTCTTAGAATAACAGAAAACCTGAGAGGAAGTTAGAGAGTTTCCAATTATTCCTTGCTCAGACACATGGGCAACCATTTCTGTTATCAAGGTCCCTGCAAAGAGTGACATATTTGTCAGAGCTGATGGCCCTGCCTTGTTTCATTATCGCTTAAGCTCACAGTTCACTGTAGAGTTTGCTTTTGCTGTTGTACATTCTTTGGATTTGGATAAATGTATGATGTCTTTCATCCATCATTGTAGTCTCACTCGTGGTATTTACATTGCCCTAAAATATCCTGCTCTCTATTATACCTTCCTCATAGGTGACTCTTACTAATCTCTCAATTGTCTTCATGGTTTTCTGAAACTACTATGAAAATACTTCTGCATATTATGGCAAAGTAGCTCCTGATACTAGAAATACTAATGGGAAATATATTTTCTTGGGGAAAAAATATTGGGTATCATTATAGTAGTCCTGTGTAACTATATAGTATCTGTTGTTGCTTTTCTCAATTTACTCTTATAATAGCCTAAAAAAGATGGACAAAGATAATGGATGCTCTTTGGAAGAGGTCATTTTGCTACTGGAATTTGGGGGATCAGAGCTTGTGTCCTGGCAACCCAACAAGCTTGGCTTACCTACCCATCCTTAATATGCCAATAAAGGTGGAAAAAAGCATTGGTGAAAGCAGAGAAAGGAAACTAACTTAATGTGATCACATTGGAAAGATTATCAGAGTCCAAGGACACTGAGCCTCTGGTCTTTGAGGTGTGGACATGAAACTTAGGTTTAAACAGAGTGCAAGATGTTGTCAAACCTTAGCAGTCCTGGTCAAGTCCTGGCCCATCATCTCTGTGGCCCATTTCTGCTGCCATCTCTGACAAATTGACTGAGCTATATGAAATGTCTTCCTGAGAGACAAGCTCCCCCAGGATCCAGCCTTTTTCTCCCACAGCAGGAGGTTTCTGAGGAAATTCCAGTCTTTTGAATGTATTGGCTCAGAGCTAAATGAGAGACACAGTGACCTCTTTAGAATCTTCATTCCTGCTGGGATGCTGCAATCATTTTCTGGTATCATGTAATATGAAAGCTGGAGGAAGGGATCCTTGAGGAGAAGGTTTAATTAGGGATGAGCAAGCAGGTTGGGGGAGATAAGTCTTTGGGGGCAGAGTTTGCCAAAACTAACTGTGTATGAAAAGGCCCTATGGCACCTACTATTTTTCAAATTAATTTAAAAAATAATTTTAAAAGCATATATGAAGGGAGGTGCCCTGTATAGGTAGATAACACAGCTCCCAGACACCACTGGTTATTAAAGAAACATCTCAGGGCTGTATGTGGGATACCTACCTCCTTATGAGTTGTGGGTCCACGAGGCCCCAGGGACTACCAGAACAATACAAGCTATTATCATTGTTCTTGGCTGGCCATCAGAACTAGATGATAAGAGCTTTTTGCTGAAAGAAAACAGCCATTTGTTGTAGGATACAGTACAGTCAAACTGGAATTGTGCTAGAAGCCTTCAGCTTGCTGGCTAGTTCTTACATTACTGTGCAGGCTGCTAGAGAAAGAAAGTCATGGGTGGTTTTACCTAGCTATGAAGTCTATAAGCTACCATACCAACCTGCTTGCTGGGTGTACGCACTGGTCCAGTAGTGACATGACTGTCATTGGAGCAACCATCTGCTTTCAGGTTGAATACTGGGACTGCAACACAAGACTAAATTTCCACCAATTAATCATTTTTCCTTTAAAATAATTATTGATGGAAATTCTTATAGCATAAAACACTATTCCAGATTTACCCTGTAAAAGATGTGTCAGTTTGCTTGTTATCGAAATACATTGTATTCATGTTACAACTATAGAGCTTAAACCATTGTATTTGATTCTGAAGAAATATATGGATAACAATGGCAAGCCTAGCCAATGTAAATTCAAAATGATCTAAATTCTTCCTCTTTCTCAAGACTTCTTTTTAAAAATTCTCTATTCCTTATTCTCACTGACTATGTGTTTCAGGGGTTTCCATGGCTCTTCCTTCTCGTTTTTATCCCCATTTTTCTTCAACCTTCCATGTTTTAGGCTTCTGTAACTCCTTCCTTTCCTACCTTTCAAATACAAAAGGCTTTATATCAAGTCCTGTTTGGTGTTGTCACAAACTAGAACAGCCTAAGTTATGTATACAACAGAAATTTATTTGTTGATCATCTTGGAGCTCCATGAAGTTCAAGATCCCTGTAGCTGCAGGGCCAGCTTCCTCTGTAGCCTCTCTCCTTCATTTTCAGGTGGCCACCCTTTTGCTGCTCCTTCCCTGAATCTCTCAGTGCATGTGTGTACACTTGTCTCTATGACTGTTCAAATTTCCTCTTTTTAAGAACGTACTGGTCAGAGGGATTTGACATTCACCCTAACAGCCTCCAGTTAGTGTGCGTGTGTGAGTGCTTCTTTAAAGGCCCTATTTCAAAACACAGTCACATTCTGAAGTACTGGGGTTCAGCGTCAATATAGAATTTTTTTAATGCCATGCATAATTCTGTCTATAATAGAGGGAAGAGGAGAAAACAGATGCCAACATTACATTTTCAATATAATTATGACCTAAGTAAATGAACATGATAACTGAGTGATTATTGTTTGGACACTACTGGTTTTTCTGTAATTTTGGAATAGAAAAGTATGATTGTGTCACAGAAGAGAAGGTCAGTTCCTATAGAGATGATGGAATTTGTGTTTTCTTGCTTCTTGGGATTCCTCTAAGCATGGAAGGGAGGCAGAAGAGCAAACAGGGAAAGCAAGGAGACTCTGGAAGTCCTCCTGGACAGTTTCAACAAGGCACAAGAGGTCAGGAGACCTATGCTCAAGAGCTGTCAGCTGGGATGAAAGTGCTTATGTAGTCTCATTGACATTAATGCATCAGAGCCCTGGGTGAGCTTCTAACCAGAGCTGGTACACCCAAGGACTGAGGGGAAGGGACAGAGGCCTTCAGCTAACTCCTAGGTAGGAAGAATGAGGATCTAATGTTGCCTGAATTTCAGACTTTTAATGAGAACTGAGAAATCAGATTTCTATGTGAAATCTTATGAACTTGAAAATAATATTGCTAGGATTAAATCAAACACTCATGGGTTATATCTGGGTAGTTACCAATTGTTCTTTCCAAAGCACATTGCAACACATGGCTTCATTTATCTTCTATCAAAAATTTTAAATGAGTGTGATGATTGAACTGTTGATGTGATAAAACGGTGGCACATAGAAATCAGGAAGCATGCTGGCTTTTACCCAACTAACAAATGGCGCAGGCAGACATAAAACCCAGTGTTTTAAATCAAAGCCCTAGGTTTTCTTTTGCTTTGTTCTACCCCTCAGAAAATGTATTTTAATCCAGGTATCATGTGCCGCATAATTACTTCTGAACGCTTACTCTGGAAGCTTAGATCTTAGTTGCCCATTGCATTTTTTTTTAAAGAAAAATGAAAAGAAAAGAGAAAGGAAAATCATGGACCCATAACTGCCTTTGGCGATATCTACTGAAGGCCATTGGAACCAATCACCACTACCCCACCTAGTGGCCGCATTATGGAATTGGAGGTTAAATGCATCCTCAGGAAAACACTTAAAATTGAGAAGAAAATACGTGCATAATTTTAGTCTTAATGCCATAGTAACCTTTGGGAAGGTCAGAATAATGTTCTCCTAAATGACTTGGTGATGTGGAGTATACAACACGAAGAACTACACTTAGAATTTCTGCCTCTGAAGTCAAGCCCCCTCATTAGTGACTTAAACTCTAGATTTCATTCATGGGGTGTCATGATTATTAAGTTATAACATCATATACTTATTACTGGACACTAAAGCAGTTTGTCAGATGGTTGAATAAGTACATCTTTCACCCTCCTTGGAAAACCTCAAGCTGTCAGCTTCACAGGGATGACTCCACGGTTGGAATTGGAAAGGAATGTCTACATTCTCTCTCTCTCTCTCTCTCTCTCTCTCTCTCTCTCTCTCTCTCTCTCTCTCTCCCCCCCCCCTCTCTTTCACACACACACACACACACACACACACACATCATCATCATCATCATCATCATCATCATCATCATCATCCAATTCTCTTCTCTTAGTTCATGGCGATGCTACCTTTGCATTTGCTTAATTTGGGCTGTTTTGTTATGTAGTATAGGCTAGCCTCAAACTCATGATCTTCTGGCTCCAATACTCACCTTCTGCTGCTCTTCAGTTGCCAGAAATCAACCCTGGGTGACTTACAGTTGCTGATAAAAAGTGACCAATCCACTTTCCATCCCGTTTCCTCCTTTCCTTTCCTGTCTTTCCCCCTCCTTTTCTCTGCTTTCACTAGCTATCTACTGAAGTTTAAACATTCTTCAAGGGTCATCTACATCTCCCTCTTCATTCATGAAGGAAGCCTACAATCTCATGCTTCATAATGCCACCAACTGTTTTACTCCATTAGACACTTAGTTTTATGTCATCCAAAAAAGCCATCAGAACATGGATATATTATTAAACTATGTTAGAAAATGATCAGATTATTAGATGTTAACTGAAATATTACATCTATTATATGGTTATGCCAGTGACTACCCTGGAACTAAATACAATGTATACTACTTTGTAAACCTCACAGTAACCCTTTTCTCTTCCTACCTGACCTGTCTGTATCCATTTTACATATACAATATATGTAAACAATTATATATATTGACTACAAGGAAATATAGACTACAGGCAGATACATTGCTTATAGTTTGATCAATGTGTAAGAAATCAACAGATATTCTAAATAGATGTTTACCTTTGCTCAAACACCACTGACTATATGCGTCAGAAACTTGTGGAGTCTAACATAATATCTTCTTCCCATATTGTTCTGTTCTCCTACACAGTAATTTTCAGCACAGCTTTTCAAAAGCTGAATGCTGGGAATTTGCATGCTGATTCTATTAGAGAAAATGGTTGGACTCTGTTCATCCTGAGTACAAGCTAAATTGGTGAGATGCTGTGACACATTGCCACTTGGCTTCTCACTAGAACATTCGACCGCAGTTGACTTTCCATTTTACAAAACAATGGTGTCTGGTTTAGAAAAAACAAAAAAAAACAAAAAACAAAAAACAAAAAAAACAACTCTTCACTTTCTTTCATCATTATCTCTGTTAAGCCAGACATATACAAAGGAGAAAGGAAATTTAAAATATCTAACTGAAAACTCTCTGTGATTAAACACATTGGCACATTTCAGGAGCAGCCTGAAAGGGCAAAGGTCAACTGCATATCAGAGATTGAGAGCCAAACTTTGGAACTGAAGTGGGAGACAAGTAAACAGTGTAAGCTTATCAGAAGATGTGGTCCATATTAAACAATGCTTGTCAAATGTATTTCAAACCACCAACCTAATGTTTTAGTATATTTTTATAGAGAGCAAAAAAAAAAATGTTACCACAGGAAATGAAACAGAATTGTTCCTTTCTCCTATAAAGTAATGTTCCACAGTGGGGGGAAAAATGGACCTGATACCTTTTTAAATTTTTGTTTTGTTTTTCTAAATTAAAATCCAATTGCATTACTTCCCCCTTTCCTTCCCTCCCTTCATTTCCTCCCATGTCCTCTTCCTCCAACTCTTCCCAATCCCCCTCACTACCTCGTAAATCAATGGCTTCTTTATTATTATTATTTATTATCATTATTACTATTACATACGTGTGCATAAACATATAAGTAAAACCTGCTCAGTCTATTTTCATTGCTATGTACATATGATTTCAAGACTATCCACTTAGTATTGGGTAATCCAGTTTGGGGGCCCATCTCTGGGAGAGACTAATTCTCCCTCTCCCAAGATGACTTGAAATAGTAGACAGGCTTCTTGGAGGGGAACTGATAGTTTTTACAGTTATTAAACTAAAGCAGAATTAGCTTATGCATTTATTTCACCAAAATGACTGTCAGAGTAAATTTATTTAAAGAATTAAGTTGCTATTCCTGATACGAGTTTGCTGGATATGTGCCAGACCTCTACATGACAAAGTCATGTACATACACTTCACTATCTATCAAATGACATTTTATGTCAGATTTTATGTAGAGTGGTAGGTATATGGAGACATTTCAGGGTACAAAATGTTGTATTTTAGTGTTGAATGATTCTTATTCAGGTCTCTGTGTTCATTCTCCAAGGCCAAGAGCAACATTTACATGCTGTGAATAATGTACATTAATATCTGTTTGTAAAATTAAAATATATTTAATCAGTATGTAATTGGTTCTCAATTCAAGAGAGAAATAACCTTTTTTAGGGATTCTGACATGAAGTCATTATCTTTTGTAAGCCAACACAGAAAAAATACTGATTCAAACATGTATTTTTTCTGGGGTGCTGTGGAATCCAAGAGAATGGATATTTCTGTTTATATTTAAGTGTTTTTTTTTTCTTTTTGAGTAAAGTTAATACATTCTCAAACAATAAGTTGTTACTTTTTAAGTGTTGCAATATTTATTCATTGATGGCTAGATACAACTTTTAAAGTTCAGTTAAAATCCTCCTATGAGTGAGTACATACCATGTTTGTCCTTCTGAGTCTGGGTTACCTCACTCAGGATGATTTTTTCTAGATCCATCCATTTGCCTGCAAAACTCATGATGTCATTGTTTTCTCTGCTGAGTAGTACTCCATTGTGTATATGTACCATATTTTCTTTATCCATTCTTCAGTTGAAGGGCATCTAGGTTGTTTCCAGGTTCTGGCTATTACAAACAATGCTGATATGAACATAGCTGAGCAAATGCCCTTGTGGTATGATTGAGCATTCCTTGGGTATATGCCCAAGAGTGCTATAGCTGGGTCTTGGGGGAGATGGATTCCCAATTTTCTAAGGAAGCGCCATATTGATTTCCAAAGTGGCTGTACAAGCTTGCATTCCCATCAGCAGTGAAGGAGAGTTCCCCTTGCTCCACATCCTCTCCAGCATAAGCTGTCTTCTGAGTTTTTGATCTTAGCCTTTCTGACAGGTGTAGGGGTATCTCAGAGTCATTTTGATTTGCATTTCCCGGATAATTAGGGATGTTGAGCATTTCCTTAAATGTCTTTCAGCCATTTGAACTTCCTCTGTGGAGAGTTCTCTGTTTAGTTCTATAGCCCATTTCTTAATTGGACTGTTGGGCATTTTGATGTCTAATTTCTTGAGTTCTTTATATATTCTGGATATAAGCCCTCTGTCAGATGTGGGGTTGGTGAATACCTTTTCCCATTCTGTAGGCTGTCGCTTTGTCTTGGTGACTGTGTCCTTCATTACAAAAGCTTCTCAGTTTCAACAGGTCCCATTGATTTGATTTTTTCTCTCAGTGTCTGTGCTACTGGTGTGATATTTAGAAAGTGATCTCTGGTGCCAATGCATTCAAGAGTACTTCCTACTTTCTCTTCTATCAGGTTCAGAGTAACTGGATTTATGTTGAGGTCTTTGATCCACTTGGACTTAAGTTTTGTGCATGGTGACAGATATTGATCTATTTGCAGCCTTCTACACATTGACATCCAGTTATGCCAGCACCGTTTGTTGAAGATGCTTTCTCTTTTCCATTGTACATTTTTGGCTTCTTTGTCAAAAATTATATGTTCATAGGTGTGCGGGTTAATGTCAGGGTCTTCAATTCGATTCCATTGGTCCACATGTCAGTTTTTATGCCAGTACCAAGCTGTTTTTATTACGGTAGCTCTATAGTAGAGCTTGAGGTTGGGGACTGTGATGCCTCCAGAGGTTGTTTTATTGTACAGGATTCTTTTTACTGTCCTGGGTTTTTTGTTTTTCCATATGAAGTTGTGTATTATTCTTTCCATATCTGTGAAGAATTGTGTTGGTAATTTGATGGGAATTGCGTTGAATCTGTATATTGCTCTTGGTAAGATCGCCATTTTTGCTATGTTAATCTTGCCTATCCATGAGCATCGGAGATCTTTCCATTTTCTGACATCTTCTTCAATTTCTTTTTTCAGGGACTTAAAGTTCTTGTTATATAGGTCTTTCACATGCTTAGAGTATCCCCAAGGTATTTTATATCATTTGTGGCTATTGTAAAGGGTGATATATCTCTAATTTCCTTCTCAGCCTGTTTGTCTATTGTATATACGAGGGCTACTGATTTTTTTGAGTTGATCTTGTATCCTGCTATGCTGAAGGTTTTTTATTAGCTGTAGCAGTTCCTTGGTTGAATTTTTGGGGTCACTCATGTATACTATCATGTCATCTGCAAATAGGGAGAGCTTGACTTCTTCCTTTCCAATTTGTATCCCCTTAATCTCTTTATGTTGTCTTATAGCTCTAGCTAGAACTTCAAGTACTATAATGAATAAGTATGGGGAGAGGGGACAGCCTTGCCTTGTTCCTGATTTTAGTTATATTGCTTTGAGTTTCTCTCCATTTAATTTGATGTTGGCTGTTGGTTTGCTGTAGATTGCCTTTATTATGTTTAGGTATGTTCCCTGTATTCCTGATCGCTCCAACATGGTATGTACTCACTCATAGGAGGATATTAGATGTAAAACAAAGATGACTAGACTGCTACACAACTCCAGGGAGGCTACCTAGAAAACGGGACCCTAGGAAAGACCCAGGGATCACCAATGACAGAGAAATGGATGAGATCTACATGAACAACCTGGACGACAGTGGGAGTAATGAAGGGCAAGAATTGAAGGAAAGAAAGCTTAGGGGAGCAGGAGATCCCAGCTGGATCAAGAACAGAAAGGGAGAATGAGGAATAACAGACCATGATAAATGAAGACCACATGAGAACAGGAAAAGGCAGAGTGCTTGAGAGGTCCACAGAAATCCACAATGATATATCCTCTGTTGACTGCTAGCAATGGTCAAGAGAAAGCCTGATCTGACCTAGACTGGTGTTCAGATGACTAAACACCCTAACAGTCATCTTGGAACTCTCATCCAATAACTGATGGAAGTGGATGCAGAGATCCTCAGCCAGGCCCCAGGTGGAGCTCCAGGTGTCCAACAGTCGAGAAAGAGGAGGGACTGCAAGAGCATGAATTGTTGAATCCAAGATTGCAAAAAGCACAGGGACAAATAGCCAATCGAAAGAAAGCACTTGAATTATGAATCAACGGCTGTGGAGCCCCTAGCTAGATCAGGCCCTCTGGATAAGTGAGACAATTGAATAGCTTGATCTGTTTGGGAGGCACCCAGGCTGTGGGACCAGGTACTGTCCTTAGTGCATGAGCTGGCTGTTTACAACCTTGGGCTTACACAGGGACACATGCTCAGCCAGGAAGGAGGAGGACAGGACCTGCCTGTACTGAATCCACCAGGTTTAAATGAATCCCCCAGTGTGTCTTGGTCCTGGAGGACATGGGAATGGAGGGGAGGGGCTGGGGGGGAGGTGGGAGTGGGGGCGGGATGGGGGAGGACAGGGGAACCCATGGCTGATGTATAAAATTAAAACACATAATAAAAAAAATAAATAATAATTTTTAAAAAGTTCAATTAAAAATACTTCAAGAATGAAAATGCAAATATTTGGGCTCAATTTTGAATTTTGTTGCTTAGTTCCAGAAGTTGTCCAATGGAAGCTTAGCTATGGAACCCCTCTGTATTGGGCTTGGTGACCCATTACCTGAGCCACATTGTCAAATTACCCTGGACATTTGGCATAGGCCAAGCTTATCCACTCCTCCACAGCTATGCAGGAGCTGCTGTAGCCAGATACTGTGAATTGAAACAAAGGTTCAAACAAGTTGTGCTTAGTGAGGTCCTCATTGTAAAAACACATGAAGTATTAAGGTGTTGTTATAGTCAGAAAGACACAAATAGAGCTCTGTGACGGAGTCCAAAGATGGGAGAACGGTCTTCAAGGTCGGAGATACTGCTCGGGGAGTTGATTATGAAGAAGGTCTGGGAAAACAGGTGAAGCTGTCATACAGACAGAGCTTTGAGGACACACTTCACATGAAATCCCAGCAGCAGCAACAGCAAATGAAATACAAATACGCAAATTGTAACCAAATTACCATGGGGTAAAAGACGAAAGACCGATGTACATACATTAGCTGTTTAGCAGTAGTCTTAGGCTAAAGAAAGAGGGCATAGATAAAATCCACACAAGTCTGAATCATATTTGCATGAATCTGTAGGCAAACACTGTGTTAATGGGAAGAGAGAGAAACATGCACATTTGGAGGAATGTGACATTTGACCACCATTTTTAACAGTGTTTAAGATGATGCTCCAAGAAGAGACTTATCAACCGATGGTTTTCTAGAGAAAAATCCACTGTAGGGATGGTTCTAGAGAAATTACACTGTAGGAAAGGTTCTAGAGAAAATACACTGTAGGGATGGTTCTAGAGAAAATTACACTGTAGAGATGGTTCTAGAGAAAATTACACTGTAGGAAAGGTTCTAGAGAAAATTACACTGTAGGAAAGGTTCTAGAGAAAATTACACTGTAGGAAAGGTTCTAGAGAAAATTACACTGTAGGAAAGGTTCTAGAGAAAATATTACACTGTAGGGATGGTGAGAGGATAGCTTAGTCACCGAAGTTCCTGCCACACAACCATGGGGACCCGAGTTTGGGCTTCCCAGAACCCACATAAAATTCTGGGTATACCTGCATCTACCTGGAATCTTAGCACTAGGGAAGCAGAGGCAGAAGAAACCCCAAAGCTCACCTACCAGCTAACCTTGCCAAATCTGTCAACTCCAAGTTTGATGAGAGATCTTATCTCAAAAAAATAAGGTTCAGAGTGGTAGAGGGCTTCACCAAGATCAATGTCTGACCTTCACATGTTTACACACACACACACACACACACACTGACAAGGTAGTCACATGAGGACAAATGAGTGGAACTTAGAATGTGCATTTATTAGACTCTTAGGTTGCAGTGTGACAGTGGTTGAGCCTGTCCTTGCCTTTTATTCAGGTTTCTCTCTGTTCAGAAATGCCGATTCTACTTTGGAAATGATTTTTTTAATCCATTAACCATCCCTAGTAAGATCATCCATCAAACCTGTTCTCTCTTTACCTAATTTACATAAAATGATCACCCCTTGTAATATTTTTGTGTCCTCATACTTCATGTAAGTTTGCTTTACCAAACCATACAAGGAAAATTTTGCTACCTACAATAAGAGTGGCCTGAAACAAAATGCTCACTGTTGCAGTTAATCAAAGTAACAACTATTACATGAATTGAAGTTCACTGGTCAAGAACATCTAATTAATTGAAATACAATTGTAAGTCCTAGCCATTGCTAATCTGTGCAAGAGCAAAACTCAACCAAAGCACCAGAGTGGCATGCTGGCGTGCATCTCTGGACTGGACACTGGGCTCTGACCCCAACTCTTCAATTAGCCAACCCTGTGGCCCTGGTTGGGTCATTTCTTCCCCCTGCCCAGCCTTGCTTTCCTCAACTCTAAAATTCTCAGGTCTAAATTCTAAGAATCCTTTTGCTCATCATAAAGACAGATCTAAGAACTTCCTTTGTGTTTAGCATCTTTTATGAAATCAAACAAATATGTTTGCAATCTCTTTGTCTTTATGAAAGCTTGTCAAAAATCACAAGAGAGTGAAATGCTACTCCATAACCCAGGAGGACTTCACAGAAAAGCACAAAGTGAGCCAGGCTCCTTTCTCCCAATTCCTTTGTGTGGGTAAATGTGTTTACTTTGAATTTCTGTGCAGAGGACTCATCATCACAGCAAGATGTGTCACGGGAGATTTTTTTTTTTAACCTTTTTAAACAGAGCTCCAGCTTTGCAGTGCCATCAGAACTGTTTGTCTAGCAGATTCTGTTCAGGCTATGGACGTGGAAGTGGTTGATGTGACAGCACATGCAGGCTTGACGTCACCAGCTCAGAGCATGTCTGTAAGGTGTAGGTGAACAGCACTCTTAGAGTAGAATGTCAGGTCTACATCTGTTCCCAGGATTCCTTTGCTTTCCTGCTTTTTAAAAATATAATCTTTCTTTCTTCCCAAATGCCCAAACAAACAAGAAAAAAAGGATCTGTGGTGTCTGTTGTACTTGATAGCAGCATTCTAGACATCCTCTATCTCAGGTGCTCTGTGCCATGTTCCTCTGGCCTTCACCTTCCCAGCAGCAGCAGCAGCAGCAGCCATGTCCTGAATTTCTTCCTCACTACAGTCACTCACCTGGAGTTGCAGTCACTTCTGGGACACTGTATTTAAACCTAAAGAGTGCGCATGCCGAGTTCTGGAGCTGTGTCCCTTCAATTATGGGACACACTTGTGGTGGTCTGAATAACATGACCCTATATTCACAGGTATCTGACTAATTATTCCTCAGTTGGTGGCACGGTTTGGGTAGGTTTAGGAGGTATGGCTCCTTGCTGAAGTAAGGATGTCACTGGGGGCAGGCTTTGTGGTTGGAGGAGTGAGTTCTCAGATGTTCCTTCCCCCATGCTTAGTGCTACAGTTCTTCCCCATAGTGATGGACTCTGTCTTACTTAGGGTTTCCTGTTGCTGTGAAAAGACACCATGACTATGGCAACTACTGTAACGAAAGTATTTACTTGAGGTAGCTTGCTTACAGTTCCAGATGTTCAGTTTATTATCATCATGTGGGGAGCACGGAGGCATGCCGGCAGACACGGTGTTTAAACAATAGCTAAGAGTCCTACATCTTGCAGGCAACAGGAAGTCAACTGAGACAGTGGATGGTATCCTGAAAGGAAACCTCAAAGCCTGCTCCCTTATAACACACTTCCTCCAACACTTCCTCCATAGCCACTCCAACAAAGCCACACCTCCTAATAGTGCCACTCCCTATGAGAATATGGGGTCTAGTTATATTCAAACTATCACATGCCTCTTCCTGGCCCCCATAAGCTTGTGACAATGCCATAATGCAAAATGCACTGAGTCCAACTTCAAAAGTCCTCATAGTCTATCAAAGTCTCAAGGATGTTTCAAAGTCCAAAGTTCAAAGTCTGTTCTGAGATTCCTGCAATCTTTTAACTGTAATCACCTGTAAAAATCAAAATCAAAAAGCAGATCATATACTTCCAACATATAATGTTATTACATTATACATTACCATTCTAAACTGCAGGAAAGGGAGCATAACAAGGAAATACTGAACCAATGCAAGACCCAAAACCATCTGGGCAAACTCTAAACTCTGCATTTCCATGTCTATTAAAACACTCCGGATCACCAACTCTATTGAGCTTTGGTCTGGTTCCACTCCCTGTTAGCAGCTCTCCTTGGTAGACTCTTACTGCTCTAAACTGTAAGTCCAAAATAACCACCCCCCCTTCTATGAGTTGCCTAGGCCATTATGTTTTATTATAGAAATAGAAAAGTAACTAATAGAGTAGTTATATGTCATACCTCTGGTGACACATTTCCTCAAATACAAATACTTTTACTCAGTTACCACAGGTGAAATATCATTGTATTTCAGAAACTCAAGATTTGAAATAAACTTAGATATTCTTGGAAGAGGATCATGGAGTCCACTGAAAACTAAGGGCAATTCAAATCTTGGAATGTCTACTGAATGAAATAATCAAAATTCAAATAAGAGAATATGTTATTCAGGGTTCTCCAGAGTCACAGAACTTACAGAATGAATCTTATTTATTTAAATGACTAAATGAATTACAGTCCACCTAATCCAACAATTGCAAGCTGGAATGGGGAGTACAAGAATCTTGTAGTTGCTCACTCTCACAAGGCTGAGTGTCTCAGCTGGTCTTCTGTAGATGCTAAAATCTCAAAGAAGTAGGCTTCAAGGCTCCATTGGACATTTTATCAAGGTGCACTCTGTCAAAGAAGGACAAATCCTTCCTTCTTCCACTTTCCTTATATGGCTTCCAGAAAAAGGTGTGGCCCAGATTAAAGGTGTGTCTTCTCAACTCAAGATCCATATCACAAGGGCACAGGGGCACCCTCCACTTCTGGACTGAAGTTCATTCCAGATATAATCAACTTGACAACCAACAGCAGTCATCACAAGGAGTATTTTGTTTTCAATATATATTCCTTTTACTAAAGTCTAAATTCCTCTGATAAAAGATTTATTCTTATTTTCCCTCAATTTATCTAGCTTATTTTGTGGCACTCATTTAATGGAATATCCACTGATCTTTCAACAATTTTTTTTAACTTTGGTCTTTTAGGTGTTGTTTTGTTTTTACTTTTATGCAGTCCTGCCATTCAGCTCAGGGTAGCCTGCTAAACAGCTTGGCCTTGGACCCTTAGCAATCCACCTCCTTCAGTTTGAGTGCCGGAATTGTGCGATAATTTCCACAAAACAGTTTCATTTCTGTCCATGGAGCCAGGGAATCATTTGGAAAACTCTTACAGTCTCTAAGCTTCTATTCGGAAGATGGGGAAGTAAGTTTTCACCTCAGCATCCATGTCTTAGGTCTTAGTAAATGCACTCCATCAAGGGAGTCTGGAGGATATATATGACTGGAACATTAATGGTTTCTGGCTCCTGATTTTTTTCATTAATTTGCTGTTTGAAGTAGCTATACACACAATTATATAGTACATACATATTTACAAAAAAATCTGTTTCTTTTAGCTCTTCTCTAACCGGATAAATCTCTTCTCATGAGGCAAGCATTATCTGTGGGCATCCTTCAGTAGACTTTTTCAAAGAACAATACTAGCAAGTATTAATTTGGGTTTATGTACACATACTTTATATATTTAACAAAAATACCCAAATATATGTTTATACTGTGTGTGTTTAATACACATGGTTGTATACCCAAGTACATGCATATTTACAGAAAGCCTCTTTTTTAGTTTCATAAAGATATTTTTATTTTGTGTCTTTGGAGGTCTTTCAAGAATAGTGCAGAATGATCAGTTTTAGTCACATTGAGAACTATACAGTATGCTATGTGGAAAAACATTGATATTACTCAATCACTGTCACTTTGAATAAACATATAGAATGTTTTCAGTAGTTAGACATTTCCAACACCTTTGCTATGATTATAAAATCTTCAGCATAATCTGTTTTGCACATGTTTCCATACCTGCACTTTTAGAAGTGGGTCACGGGGTACATTATAATGTGAGAATTTAACTCCTGTTTATTCCCAGCATCCCTTTAGCTACATGAAAATATTCTGTTGTTCTGTCTTTGCCCAATCTCTATTATAGATATACATTGCCTCTAAACTACTTGTAGAAACAATTCTGGTAACAGTGAAATGTAAGATATAAAATGTACATCCTCTCACCCACTGGACTTCCTTTCCCTTCCCATATTCCCCTCATTCTTAGAGGATTCTTGCTGGAGGCTAATCAAGTATCCTTGGGTATAACTCTTCAGTAGGAGGTGGTGAGAAGCTGGCAATGGCAGTCTATGTGCACTGTGCAGATAGATGGCCACATTGAACCCTGTCTAAGGTAGTTTCAGTCCACCCTTCACACTTTAAGGCATGTACAGGACAGTGTTTAGATTCCCCAAGTAAGTTAGTCTGCTGCTCATCTGTGGCATCAGTTAGCATCTAAAACTTGTAATGAGAGGTAAAGTGTGTGAAATGCCAGGTGAAATAGGCCTGACACACTTACCTTCTCTTGTGTAATGGTGGCAGCCTTACAGTGGAGGAGATGTTTAGCTCTGACTTATAGATGTTGAAACTGTGTTTCAGAGAAGTCAAGAAATGGGATCAAGGTACAACAGTGGGAATTTAAACATGCGTGTCTAACTGCCTCCAAAGTTGCTGTTCCAGCGCCCCTGGTAGCATTATTTCATGTGCTGTGCATTTACTTTGCTGTCTCACCAGACACTGCAAAGAAGGAGTTAACAAGGAATCTTGATTTTTAAAGGAATCCACTCTCAGTAATTTTCCAGTAAAAAAATGATGACTAAAACATATGTAGACAATGGTTCCCATATTTTTATTTATTTTTTAAGTTATAACATTGAACTTGTAGTCAAAACTAAGATTTTCTAGTCCTGTGGATCAAAAAGCCGTTAGCGAATCAGATCATAGAGTTTACAGCCAGATATCCAAAGGGCTCTGTGGAAGGAATCTGCTCTGGAGTCATTAGATACAAACCAAGTTTATGAGGATTACCAGTAATTGTGTTTTCTTTCCTTCTTACACATGTTTCAGTAACGGTACTACATAACAAACAGCTGAGTTGATTTCATTTGCTAAAAGTTTTCTAAGAATTTGAGGCCAGGCACAGTGATATGTGGTTCTGATTCCTCTTCTTTGCAGGCTGAGCCAGGAGTATCACTTGAGACTGAGAGGTGGAGACCAGCCTGAGCTATGGGTTTAAAAAAAAAGTTATTTGGGGGATTTTCACCAGAAAAGTAAAAAAGAAAATACAAACTAAAAGAGCCTTTGAAAGAAGGTGATTTTTAAATACCATAAAATTATCATAACTGCTCAAATAATCACAGCTTATTTTCTCTGGTTAAATTTTTCCTCATGATATTTTAATAATATACTAACATTTCTTGAGGAGGTTAGAACTACTTTCGAAATGATACTTTATAGAAATTGTTCACATTCCTGAAATTAATTTTGGTATGAATAGTAAGCCCATCAGAGGTGAAGACATACGATATACCTGTGATTGATTAATTTTGACAGTTACATTTTACATTGTGGGAAATGAACACCCAAGAAGACAAATGACCTCACTGTGAACACAACTTAGAAATGCATAGCTGAGTGAGTCAGTCCCAGGATGTCTTTTCACCAAATTCATCCTTTTGACTAAATACTTTTTATTTCTAGACTTATTGAGAATCCAGGGGATACAACAATCACAATGCCCCCTTATTAATGCTTTAAAAGGTCCATATTTTTCAATGACCTTGGGCAATGTCATGAAAAGTGAAATATCAAGATAAAGATTGGAAAGCGGTTTGAGAAGATGCTTCTGTACTCAGTCTCTCTGAGGTAGTAACTAGGATGCATAAGAAGTGAAGAGGTTGTCAGGGACAAGGGGAAAGAGATGAGCCCCTTGTGTCTGAACAACAGCAAGAAAACCAGAGGCCGGAAGGCAAGGATTGTGCATTCAGTGACTTCTTATTCATCTCATGATCACACCAGCTAAAAAAGAGGAAGGAAGGAATGTGCAGAATAATGTCATCTTACCATGTTAACTACACATGGCTTTGCAAATCACAGATTCTTACCTGAGCTCAAAAGTATACACGTTATAGTTAGAACCAGGGGAAACAGAAGAGATTATAATGAGAATGGGCTGTAGCTTCCTGATAGAGAAACCTGTCTAGTATATACTTAGCTTCTGTGCCTACCACTGCAAAAAGATTTGGCTTTAACTAAAAACCAAATTAATTCACTTTCAATACTTTTAATGCATTTTTGCAGAATAATAAAATACAAACACATTTTAAATTATCATGCTATTTGGTGAAAGGGAATCAGGTAGGTATCAAAAGATAGGTGTTATATAATTTGATTTTTGTGATTCCTGTGTCTGTAGAAATCTTATCTTCTCATTATGTTGGTAACATTTGGGGTTTAGGGAGGCTAACTGATCCGCCAAAGGTCAGAAGGAAAATTATCAGTAGACAATACACCAGAAGTTTAGGAGTCCAAATGATTTTTCATCAAATTGTTTACTATTCATTTCTCAAGTATTTTGGAAGAGTCTCTATTTTATTCATTTGATGTGTTGATAACACTATTACAAGAAATTGTAAATTGACACTTTTAACTTAGGAACTTTATGCTCTTTATTAGTAAACTGATGTTTTTCTGTTGGCTTAGCAGCTGCCCATGAATCTACTAGTATTTTAATTATTGACTACTGCCCCACAGCCCCACAGTCAGCACCCAACTGGCCACTCAAGCCACGGATTGGCTGGAGCTTCTGGTCTGGGGGCTGTAATATGTAGGTTTAAATTAAGTCTTGCTCTATTTATCAATAAAACTCGGGAATCAAAAGCTGAGCTGGCAAACTAGCTCAGAGAGGTTCGGTAGCAACTAGCTGACTTTGCTTTTTAGCCAGAGATACCACAAGAGACATGTCTCTTCCCTTGTCCCAGAACCAAAAGGAAGCACAACCTCCAGTCCCTACCCTTTCCTTCCTGTACGTCTTCTCTATCCAAATTCCTGGCTTCTCTAGGTCTAATTCTGGTTAGCTGGTTGTTGGTTCCATCTCCTGATTCAAGACAAGCTTTATTGACTGTCTGGAGTCTCAAAACATCCCACACAAGAAAATCAAACATTTAAAGTGAGTAAAACGTGGTTGCTGAGAAGAGAAAATGGGAAGTTTTGTGTGTATGCTGGAGACAACGGAAAATACGAATGTTATGTGGCTTTCAAGTGTTCGATTTTCATTTTGAATCGTATTTACCTGTAGCCTCTGCTTTTTACTGACATTAAAATGGTATGCATCATCTGTTAGTAAAGTTGAAGGAAAATCTTCATTTTGAAAGGCAATTTTAGGAAGTAATATCTATATCTTACTTAATTTCATAACATTTTAATATGAAAATTTTTTATTCACTTATAGATAAGAAAAAAATTAAGTCAAAATTAAATATCATGTTTAAAATATCACAACCAACTCTGTTCCATCAGTCACTTTCATGTTGTTGTATATTTTCATTACTGTTTCCCTGATGTGTAATAATTCTTATTTATTTAAACAAGAATAAAATGACTGCCAAATGTGTTGAGATTTGTAAAATGTGCTGAGGAAAAGTGTTCCGTGAGCTGAAGTGTAGTGGGTCTATGGGAGGAGGACAAACCATGATGACACAGACAACACACTAAATACTACAAAAATATATGTAAAGGCTTTGAGAAACTGAAGGAGAGAAAACCCAACATCATCCAATGTTACTGTGACTAGCATCTCACAATGGGTCTATAGGTCTATCAAGAGAATTTCATCATCATCGTTCAGTTAGGAAGTGCAGCATGTTCAGCAACTGGCATTTGATGAGAACTACGTCAGTGTGGTCAATTATGAATAAAAAAGATAGAGCATTTTTTCCATATGTTCATTAGAATCTCTGAATTTCCACCTCCTTATTCTTCATGATATTCACCTCTTCCAAGAAACTGCATTTAAATGAAACTAGTAACTCTGTACTGCCACAAGTAAAGCCTGGCCAAGAAGGAATAGTGGTCAGTTTTCTACATAGGAAGTCAGAGCCCACATAGATCAGAAAGGGAAATGAATAAGTCTGACATGAGAGGGAATTCAAGTACAGCATACACTTTGAAGATGTGAATCTGGAATTCTATAGGGTCAGACTGGAACCAGATGGGATGGGAAGATCTTGGGAGGGATACTGGGTGAACTTCATGGATTTGGGGAATGATTTGGTATTCATTCATCATCTGGATTGAGCTTGGTGGATGTTCTGAACTTTTGAAAACAAGGCTAGGCAGGAGAAATATTCAGAAGGTGGGAAGGATTTGTCACAGGCTTCTAAGGCTGTGGAACCAAAGCACAGCAAAGTCATAAATATTTGTTTCTGAACACTATCAGTCTATCATACTCTACTGAAGTAATTCATATTCTAATAAATGAATAATTGTTAAATTACTGATTGGGTTGTATCAAAAGCATTGCCCTATTCTACATACGTGATGCACTTGTGGGGAGATTCTGCTTCATTAAAACATGTTTCTATAAACTTCACTGTAATTTCAATATTAAGCTAAAAGCTTAGGATCAGAGACATAGGAAAAATTCACAAGTTGCAATGTGAATTTTCTAAAGGGAAAATTCTTCCTCATTATACTGCCCTTGGCTCTGTTTTCAGTACTGATCAAGGCATTCTAGGGTCTTGTCACCTTTGGCTCCCAGATTGTCTTCACTGCACACAAGATGTGCTGTCAGTCTGGACAGTCGTTGAATAATCTTGGAATCCATCTGAATGTATGTGATCATCTAAGTCTTGGCCAAAGACTTTTAAATGACTGTGTACTTTGTTTCAAGTATGCTTGTGCATGCTTTTCTGGATGATAGACACCATACAAATGTGTGACAAAAGCACAGCATTTAATAGCTAGTTATGTGACAGAACACAATCATTTTGTCACATGGATAATGTCAACATGGGCTGTGTAAATTCTTAAAGTTTGTAACTTGTGTCCAATCTGTATCAACTCTTTTTCTTTGAAATGTCTCCTTTTTTCACTTGAAAGATATGGAATTCAGTTTTTAGCCACTTACTTGGAAGTCTCATAACATAATATATATTAGTGCTAGAAGCACCGTCTTAATTGCTAGGCACTCCAAGATTTCTAGTTTTTATTATACAAAAAGAATGTAATAGAAAATATAGTATAAATTCATTGGTGACCAACTGTATGTTGGAATTGAAATAACAGTTATATGGTAGAGGTTAAACTGAAAATCATTGCCCAAGGATACCTGATTACATGAGGTTTCTTCCTGAAATCTCAAAGCCCCTTAACATCTAGGGAAAATGTTGTGTTTATTTAGTATTGAGATAGATGAAGAAATAAAAGCACAGAAATTACTTGGTGATCTTGGGTTTGTGTGTATACATATTCATGTGAGTGCACATTGTATGTGAGTGCACTTTCATAAATGGCATTGTGTGGTGGTAAGAGGTTAATGATAGGTTTCTTCCATGTACATCTCCATGTTATATTTTGAGGTAGGAATCTCACTAAACCTGGCACTCACTATTTCAGCTGCACTGGCTAGTCAGTAAGTCTCAGAGATCCCTCTGTCTCTGCTGATCCAGACTAAGAATACGAACACTAACATTTTCATAGTGTCTCATGCTTGCACAGCAAACATTTTATAAACTAAGTCTTCTCCCCAACTCCTCAGCCTAGTTTTAAAAGAAAATAGCAAAATTTAAACTTTTTCTAAATCTTTCAATTTAGTTCTACAAGAAAACTGGAACTTGGTTTTCTTACAGGCTGACAATATGGGAAGGTAGCGGGACCGCTAACAGGGGGAGCATAGTGGGAGTGCCTTAAGTCAACCAGAAGTGTGGTCTTCAGAAGGACTGGGAGAGCCATGTCTGTCTCTGGCTCTGCATTTTGTGAAATGTTCTTTTTCTGTCTCTCTCTCTTCTATCATCTATCTCGATCCCTTTCAGCCTCTAAAACATCCAGCTTAATAAGCCATTTTTCCTTTCATCTTAACTTGGTTCAGGGAGTGCATCAGTTTGAAAAACAGACCATTATTGGGCTGGGGATGTAGTTCAGAACAGACACTTGCCTAGTATACACAAGGCCTGGGTTCAGTGCCTAGCATCAAAACCTGAAAAGCCTTGTAATTTTTCACTAATTGAATCTGTCCTTCTTTAATCCTGATACTTGGCAATGATTTGACTCTTCCTTGGTAGTATGGATATGATGTCATAAAGAGCACGCATTGTTAAGACCAGTGCTGCCAGGTAAGAATGGTTTTATTCTCTCCCCTCATCTTCTCCAGCCAATTTGTTTCTCTCATTCTTTTTTATGGAAATATAACTTACATACAATAAAATTCACATTTAAAGACTTATAGTTTGGTGGATTTTAGTATTTCTACAAAGTTACACAAATATCAGAACTACTTAATTCCGACTCATTTCTGTCTCTCCAGGGAAGCAGTCATTCTCTGTTTTATTCCAACTCCGTGGTAGCACTTGACATCCATTATTTCCCACCTCTGAAATTGTTTGCTCATTATATGCAATATTACAAACCCTGTTGTAATATTTCATATAAATGGAATCAAATAACACGTAGCGTTTGCATCATGGAGCCTAATGGTTTTGTGTTCCACTTAGCATAATGGTTTTAAGGCTCATTTATATTGTCATATGAATCAGTATCCTATTATGTTCATCAATGAACAGTAATACATTATACAGCTATGCCACATTTTGTAGATCTACTCATCCTTTGATAGATACTTGAGTTGTTTCTGTAAACAATACTACTATCAACATTTATGTATACATTTTCTGATGGACATGTTTTCACTTCCTATAGGTACATGTCTAGAAGTAGAACGGGTGGATCATTGCTAACTGTATGTTTATTCTTTTGGGAAGATGCAGGTTATTTTCTCATCTATTACAGCATTCTAAGCTCCCACCAGCAATGTGTGAGAGTTACAATTTTTTCCACATTCTTATCCTAATCAACACTTTTAACTGGGAAGTTTCCACCACCACCATATTTAAGAGTATCTTATTGTCATGTATTTCCAAGATTACCGGGATAATTTCTTAGAATCAAGAGTACTCTAAGAATTCTCGTTTCTAGTTTTAATGTAAATAGTGTTAATGTATTATTATTACTATCACTGTGCTTCCACTTTCTCAGTATCATTTTTGTTCAGTCATTTGAAAGTCATTTTCAAATCAAGGAGTCCCTTCGGTGGCATCTTTAGCACTAACAGCCTTCACTAGCCTCCTGCTTGTTTATCTCTTAGGAGTGTCATCTATAAGGATGTGGTTCTTATAGATCATACTGTAAGAATCTATCAGCTTTATTTTTACACGTTCATCATTTATGGAATTCTGTGTGTAAATGTGCCGAATTGTGAGGCTTCACACTGGAAACATTCTAACATGCAGTGACATGATGACAAAGACTTTTTGATGGCAAACATGTTTGGAAAGGAAGAGGGAGTAGCATGAGGGGGGTTGGCATGGGGGGGGGGGGTTACTTGCCAATAGCTGGATAACATGCTACCATGTTTTTCTTTTGCTTATCTCAAAAGGAGAGGTATTTTATCTTTAGAAAGATACATTTTATTCTTTGATATTTTAAGATAGGATTTTATTGTATTGATTAAAAAATTGTATTATACATCATTAGAAACAGAAGCAGTGAGTCTGATAGGCGAGTCTGAGATTATAACACAATTAAGAGAGGATTCTCGCATCGGCTTGTAATTATTCTTTCATGCATCTTTTAACTAACTGTTAGCACTTTGATTTTCTTAAGAGATGAGACTTAAGTAGATGTTCTTAAGATTTCTTCCTGGAATAACAGCACCCTTCTATGTTTCATTGAGGATTCTTCAATAGGACTATTTTTCTTCTACTGCTTATTCCTAAGGTTGTTATATCTAAGTTTTGATTATTAAGTATGCCACATTTTAAATGAATTAAAGGGAAAGCTACAGGTATCAATCAAAGCGTACTGATGAGTTTAGGGAACAAGTTTTGCTGAGTCATAGATTTTTGTGTGTATAGAATATTCCCTTCAAAAACATCTGGTGTGCCTGTATTGTCTTTGGTGGCCTTTTGATTTTGGTTCCTAGGGATAAGTTCTACTTAAGTCCAAGCTAACAGCCACTAAAATGAGGACTGACCAAACACTGATTTATAAGAAATTTTTACTTGCTAAGATTTTAGACCTATTCAGGGCCTTAGCCTCCAGTGAGTGATTGTATCTGAGCAGTTGTTTTCTCTGAAGTAAAGCCTGTTGTAAAAAGAATCTTGAGTTTTGATTTTGTACAATTACTCTCTATATAGGTGCAAAAATGAAATTCCTGTGGCTTGTCCTGAACACTAGGTTTGTGTTTGAGATTGGCTGGAAGCAGCCATTGCTGATAACTTACTAATTCCTTCCTCATTTACTGTGTTTATTTTTGCAGGATGTTTTTACCCCAGAATGCAAATTTAAGGAGTCTGTGTTTGAAAACTACTATGTGATCTATTCTTCAACCCTGTATCGCCAGCAGGAATCAGGCCGCGCATGGTTTCTAGGACTCAATAAAGAAGGTCAAATCATGAAGGGGAACAGAGTGAAGAAAACTAAGCCCTCATCTCATTTTGTACCAAAACCTATTGAAGGTATGAAAGCAACTTCTTTTCTTCCTTGGACCCTGATCTATGTGTTGGGAATGGTACCTTTTGTCTCCTGTTCTGTAGGCTCTGCCTGAAGTGAAATGATGGAGCAAAGATTCAGAAAATAAAGTAAGAACTTTCCCAACAAAGAGAAAAATAGAGAGCAGAGAACTCTTGTAAATATATGGTATTTAGAAAAAAATGGACTTGAATATGGAAGTTAAAAAAATTTTTGAATATAGAAAATTAGTGTCAGTTACCATTTGGAATATAATTTCCTTCTTTGTTGAATGCTATTTAATCTTTTAGAATACCTCTGAAAAAACTAATACTATTATTATAGACCTTAATTTTTTCCAATTAGTTTTAAAAATATGTGTGATACTGATCTCTTCTTCGCTGTGAGAAAATACAATAACATTTTGTGCCAGTTTTCTTCACATTTGTAAGGAACAATAGTGTATTGTTTTATTTAATCTGCAGAATTTCCATTCTCATTTGAGCCTAAAACTTGCCTGCCTTTCACCGCTTAAAATAGTGTTGAGTGTTTCAAATTGAGCAAGGAGTAAGCCTACTGAAGGAAACTATTTTCCTCCGAAGTTCTCTACTTAGGATGATGAGTGGCCATATTTGCAATGTAGACCAAAGAATTAATTATATATTGACACTTATCAATATAGCATTTTTCCTCTGGAAACTATGATACTAACTTAAACCATGGCTCAGTCTGCTTTTCTGAGGAAATGAAAAACATGTAGACAGTGCACTGCGACCCTGACATAGTCTGACATGCTCTTCTGTGAAAGTTATAGATGTGGTCAGTTGGAGAGTGTGCACGATGCCAGCTCATCTGCTCAGTGTTCATACAGTGCATGCGACTATAGCAGTCAATCCCAGTCTAGCTCATATTATGTTATGTTCAGTGCTGGGTGGAAGGTGACAGTTACTACTCCTAATGCCTCTTGAGCCTTTTCTCACATCTTGAGCCATTAGTCACATGAAACTGACCTTGTACTATAGTTGGCCTCGTGTGTTCTTATCTCACCTGCCCTAATCTTCATCCACTCATCTCCTTACTAACTTTTGCAAAGTATGAATTAAAGAGTCCATACTTCTGCTGTTATTTTTCTTTGACTTCTCTACCAGAAGAATTAAGCATTATTTCTCTTATCTTCTCTATGTTTTTCTCCTGATCATGTTGTTCTAGCCATGCCCATTGCTCCATTGTCTCTGCCCACTCATGGTTAACTTGTTCTCAGAATGAGTGGAATATATTTGTTTTTTTCTCACCTCTCTTTTGTCATGTGCACTATTTAGCATGTCATAAAGAGAGATTTAATCAGTTCTCAGCTGAACATGTGAAGAAACAAAGTAAGTGTAAAGACTAAAAACTATATTTTCCAGAGGATATGTTCTTAGAGCTATGAAATACAGTTAGTAATGGCAATGGTGTAGCGGAATGGAGAATTAGAGGAAGTATTGTCATTTCTACAGAAAGGAATATATCATTAAGGACTAGGCCAGACTCATCCAAATGGGGACAAGGAGGACTCTCCCAGGCAAGCCCAAGACCATTCCACATACACTATGGTTAAAGGCAGAAAAGTGCCTGCTTTGTAGGGCTGAGTAGAAGGTCCCTAAGAAATAGATGCTACCGCTATAGGAAATATATTCATTCTTAGGAATGTTTTGGCAAATAATACTTTCAACTCCTGTATCATTTTTAACAGTTAAGCTGATGTATTCATTTTTCTTTTTGCAACAGTAGTACAAGGCCATTAACAAACTTTGGTAAAGCTAGAAAAATATATTTTAAAAAATCTATGTTTTATTTATATTTTATATAGATTGTGGAGTCTTGCAGAACCCCTTCCACTTCATTCCCCCAAGGGAAACATCTATAATCTGCCTCCTTAATTGGAGCGGGTTCCTGTACTCTGGATAGTTGAGTTTCCTCTTGGGGTGGATGGCCTTGTGTACATGTTGAAAAGAAATGCGTGGGATGATTGTGCTCAGAGTCCCAGATGCACTTCGGTGTTCTGCTTATTGCTGCATTTTGTAGAAATAAGGGAAGTTACAAGAAGACTGTTACGGTGCTATAAATTAGAAGTAAGATTGGCCGCACACAGTGTGTGCCAAAGGCAGGTTACTCATGCTATTCTCTCACAAATTGAATCTGGAGGTGAGGTCTCCACAAATGGTGCCGTGGTGTCCCAGTTTGGGGACCTTGGCTGCTTGAATCTTTCACATCTTTCATCATAGTGCCTTTCTGGGCTCTTTAGATCTACACAGTGTAGCCAGAATGATGCACAAAATAGAGCTCCATATAGAGTGCCTGCCTAAACCTGTGCATTGCACTTTTTATCAAAACTAACTACACACACTTGCTAGGTGGTTTTGGCGGCGGTGCACGCCTTTAATCCCAGCACTTAGAAGCAGAGGCAGGCCGATCTCTGTGAGTTTGAGGCCAGCCTGGTCTACAGAGTGAGTTCCAGGAAAGGCACAAAGCTACACAGAGAAACCCTGTCCTCAAAAAAAAACAATCAAAACAAAACAAACAAACAAACAAAACTATACACACTGTGTGTGACCCTTCCAGCTTTATTACCAGAATCAGAGGGCAAGGAAGAACTAGAAGAAGGCATTGAAAATCTATGGAAATGTTTGTGTCAGCAGAGTCTCCAAGAGCGGCCACACAATCTTAACACCTCAGTAGCAACACCTAGACCATTCGCCATACTTAGGTACTGAGGAGATGAACACACAGTCTTTTCATGGATGGCTTCATGCCAAATATAGATTCAGGTCTGGGAGAACAGTGGTAGAGTGGGCACATCAGTTTCTGTTTCTGGATTGAATCTTCTTCACTTTAGAATGTTTCAGGTCTGGGAGAACAGTGGTAGAGTGGGCACATCAGTTTCTGCTTCTGGATTGAATCTTCTTCACTTTAGAATGTCTCAGGTTCCCTTACTGGCATCATTTTAGTTGTTTGTTTGGATTTTTCTTTTACTGGTGAATTATAAGGATTTCCCCTTGACACGGGAAGGAAAATAGTCTCTGTTTTTAAATTGGATTCATTAATACTTGAATTTAATTCCACTGTCCTTTGAGGAGTTCATTTGCAGGAGAGAACTCTTCGGTGTGTGATGAGACTCACTTCTGAAGATGGAAACTTAGCTGCTTTCTCATCAAGGGCCATTTAATTCTCTATCCATGTATTTGCCATTTGTCTTATAGAACAAAGTATACTTACTCAAACGATGTTAGTCAAGTTTTATAATCCTTTCTTCTTCTAGGTGGTGTAAATATGCCTCCGTTATTTTCTCATTTTTATTCCATTTTTATGAAAGCTTCTAGAATAATTTGCTTCACAAATGTTGAAGTTGAAACAAAGAAGTAAGTGTGTAATTAAGTCTCAACTCATGGAATCTGTAAGTAACAGAGCTGGAACTCAAGCTAAAGCACTCTGCCTCAAGCAGACAAGTGCTGAACTTGAATGAATATGGGTGACACAGGCTGGTCTGAAGTCAGAAAGGCTGTGGATATAATCTAACTACTAGACAAAAGGACTCAATGCTCTTGAACCCATGTCTATTTATAATTGCTTGTCTTTTTCTGCTCTTGGAATATATCATAGTGCAGAAATAAAACTCCTTGCAAATCCTTGAAGAGATTCATGCTCTTATAAATTACTTGATAAATCCAAACTGGTCAGGTCCTTGTGCTTCATATATATTCTGTTACAATTGTCAATATATGCAAAATTTGAAACATTTCCATCAATTGTCTATGCAGCTATATTTTTTATACCATTGAGTTTCTGTTTGTAAGAAAGATAATTGAGGTTATGTTAGGCTTTTCTTTTCTGTGTATGAGAACCTCATTCTTCCTGGTGGGTTTCCAAACTACTCTTGCTATATACAATCTATCAATTTAGTTTTCATTAGGCAGGTTGTGTATTTTATCTCTATTTTAAAGAATCACAATAGCTCTAGTTTATTCTTCTTTTATAGATGAGATGACTAATATTTAAACTAATAAGTAAAGTGTCAAAAATCACAAGTCTACAAAAATGCAACAGTGAGATTACAATCCAGTAATCCCAGACCCAGTGTCTAAGCACTTGACCCTACATTATACTGCCCTGTGATTGGGGACAAGCTATGAATATCCAGCTATCCAGGGAAATCAGTGATGATGAGATGGCAAAGTAGAAATGCCGTAGCACGTGTTAGTTACTTTTCTGTTGCTATGATCAATCACCACAAGCAAGGCAATTTACGAAAGAACAAGTTTATTTTGGTTTATTATTCTCAAGAGTTAGAGTCCAGCATGGTGGTAACAGCATGGAAGTAGACAGCAGGAACAGAGGCTGAGAACTCACAACTTGAACTACAAACAGAAAACAGAGAAAGCAAATCCAGTGTAGAACAAGGCCTTAAATGCTCAAAGCCCACTCACCCCTAGTCACATTCTTCCTTCAGCAAGATAGCACCTCCTAAACCTTCTCAAACGCTATCACCAACTGTAGACCAGGTACCCAAATGCCTGAAACTATGGGGCCTATGTCTCATTCAGACCACTATAAACCATGATTAAAAAAAAAAAAACACACATAGTAAGCTGGTTTTCAACCCAGTAGAATTAAGGCAACTGTTTATGAAGTGATATAAAAATACATATTGAAAATGTGTGGATGTAACCATTAATGGACTATCATGTTCAAACTGAGTTGAAAATAATTAACAATGCATTGCCTTTGTACCTGTTAATTTAAAATATGATAATAAAAAGGGAAAGTTTACCTCAAAAACTAATAAGATTTAGAATGAATGGCTTAAAAAAATGAAGATCCAATAATCTTAGAAATAAATAACTCAGTGAGTCACCCAGTCCTACAGTTTGCTGCCCAGAGGAAGTGCCCTTCCCTAGTATATATAGACACAATGAGTAGTCAGAAAAAGACATTCAATGCTAAGTGAAAACAATAGCTGACATAGCACCTATACTTATATCAGACAAAATATACTTTGAGATAAACCATATAAAGAGGCAAAGAAAGAGACCAATTCAACAAGAAGCTATACCAATTATTATAAACTTATATAACATATAAATAAGATATAAAATGCTTATATACATATTATTTTTAATGCTCTTACTTTCCCACTATATAAAATAATTTGGGATAAATGATTTCTAAACTCTTTGACAATGAAATTGTATGGTCCTCCCCCACAAGTTTATAGTTGTTTTTTATGTTTGGCATTGGCACATCTGCTGATGTCTAACAGGTACATTGTTAGTTTGATAAACTAAGCTCAATCTGTAATACTGTGGAGTTGTTTATGTATTCACCTTTCCAATATACACATATGAAAATCGAAATATGAATAATGTCTAGGCTTGGGTTTTGGTTAAAAGCAGGGCTCCTACTATGGAAAGACTAGTTTAAAACATCATATGGAAAGTGCTCCAAACCTTTGAAGAGCATCAATAATTTGTAATAGTATTCATCTCCAATCATAGATTTTAGCATCAATTAATATCTTACCATGGAAGAAGAGGACATTATGGACAGAGCTGGAGAAATGACTCTGCAGATAAGAGCACCAGCTGCTTTTCCAGAGAAACGAAGTTCAATTCCTAGCAGCCACATGACAGCTCACAACCAGCTCTGATTCCAGTTCCAGGAGATTCAACAGTCTCTTCTGGCCTTCTCAGACACTGTATGCATGTAATAAACAGATAAGCATATAAACAAAACACCTCCATATATAAAATAAAATAAAATGCAAAAGAGGGGGGAAGAGAGAGAGAAAGAAATAGATTATGGTGATGATAGATAGATAGATAGATGGATGGATGGATGGATGGATGGATGGATAGATGATAGATAGATAGATAGATAGATAGATAGATAGATAGATAGAAAAATTGGAGCCCTTTGTTAAGGATGGGAGGTATTGTCTGTTCTCCTCTGATAGGATGTGCAACGCATTTTGTAAGTACTTTAGTGTAAAGCTACAAACTCTGATGGAACCTTGCCTTAGATTTCCATATGAAAGAGTTTAGACATATCACCTTTATTAAATAAGTGAATGAATAAAGTACAGTTTCATGAGCTATTTCTATCATTGGTAACTTGATATTTCCTTGTCTATTTCTTCCAAATCAAAACTTAAGATGAAAGGTAACCTAGAGATAAACTGTATTTTGAAAGAAAGAGTTTGATTTTCGAATGGTCTCCCCATGGTCTAATTTTAAAGCATATAATTGGAAGATACTTTTAGGAGGGAAACGTGAACAAATAGAACTGCAAGCAATCAGGCTTGTAGCTGTTTAAACAAGCGGCTGTTGGGTGTTTTATTTTTAATGTTCAAGAAAGTCTTTATAAATCTGTAAATCCACTGCTTACACCATTCCCACCCTGACAGATCCCAGCACTGCATGATGAGTGGGCTGTTCTTTTGTGAAATAGATTAGCCCTAGGTGGTAGAAGGCCAAAGTGTGTTATTTTAGTGTTTTGATTGTTTTTGTTGTCTTCAAACATCTTTGCCTTTATCCCATTCCTGTATTGATTTCATTAAAGTGTTAAGATTCCTAAAATTAAGTTTTCCAGCTAAAGCATCTGTAATTCCCACACAGATAACATGGTAATAATTACCCACTTGCTCATTCCCCTTCAATCCTTCACTCTCTGGTGTTCCACATAAGGACAACGTTAATGAGGGGTTGCAGATACATGTACTGGATGGATTGACTTGGTATTTAAGCCCATTGCTATGTATGCTGCACATAAGCCTCTACTGACTCATCTCTAGAATTTACGACAACAGCACAGGCTCATTTCTTCTCAGAGCATTATTCCTCCACAGAGAAGTGACACCCCAGATTTAAACTGTTTTTGGGTGACCTCCTCCTCCAGTATCAGATAGAGGGCAAAAGGCTCTTTGACAAAGAAACAGATACAAACACCTCATTTTCTCCACCCTCCTCCTCCATAAGCTCATTACTCAGCTCTTGCACGTGGTTGAGTAGTTATAATCAAATTATTCCCCCTGAAAAGTAGTTGTGTGTGTGTGTATGTGTGTGTGTATGCATGCATGTGCACATGCACATGTGCCTGTGCGTTATCCAAAGACTTTAAGTTTCCAGGAATGAGTACTGGAGAAATTAAGATATTATCGAAGTATTTATCAATTTAAACCCATCCCTATAGAATTAACAAAATGCCTTTAAATATTTTTCTTTAGAAAATGGTCATTGCCTTATTGTCTTCTATCTTAAAGAAATGCTGAGGGATATGACATAGGATGAAGAAAATCTCAACTTGGGATTATAGAGCAGAGAGTCCCTTCCACAGCTACACAGTGAATCAACAAAGAGAAGGACACCCTGGGTTCCTAAGGTTGTGAAACTCCAAATAGGAAGGTGAAAACTACAAACATACATAAAATCATCAGTAACAAGGACTAGATAGATGGTTAATATGCCAAGTGTCTCTTTTGGGCTGGACCATACTGAAGATAAATTCATAGAGATGGATTCCCCAAAGTTCCTTGGCACAGCATATTGCTGTAAGGATATTTACACTGGCACTCTGACTCTCTCTGTCTCTCCCTCCCTTCTTCCTGTTCAACCATCTCTCTTCTCCCCTCCCTTTTGAGTTCCCCTTTCCCAACTGTAACTCTTCACAGCAACTTTCTGCTAGTCTCTTGGATGAATCTTTAATGAAAAGTCCCCCCAACACATTCCTCACCCACTTCACTTCTGTCTCTTTTACACTTGAATATTGTTTCTTCTCTAAAGACATAAATCTTCTGTTGTTCGTAATTTCCCAACCTCTATTATAAAAATTTCTGCATACTGGGGACTTCCCTATGACTTGTTACCTTCAAACCAGTGTTTAACTCACTCCCACAGTTCCAGAGAGATTCCATGTGACATTAATTAAGGTGTGAAATTGCTTCATGCTAATTTCCCAAGCCCTTCTATGATCTGCTATTAAGACAGCTGGGTCTTTTTAATGGTACATTAACTTACAGAGCAATCTAACCTTTCCATTTCTTGGAAATTAAAGAAGGCCAAAGAAGATTTGATTAAACTGTTGGTAATAAAAAAAATGTTAGTCATATTTCATTCTTCCTTTATAGAAACTGATTGAAGACAAGGATTATTAGTTTCACCCAAAACAGAGGGTCTGCTGTCTCCATTTGGATGGAGAATTAGTAACAACTGCAATGGCCCTGTACGAACATCCAACAACCTACTTCATGACATTGGTGACTGTTACAGCTTCCCACATTACCACTCAAGGTCCCCACTTTCTTCTCATCTGTAAAGAATCTAGTAGTGATGTAAAAGGAGTCAGTGATCCACAGCTCTGCAGCCTTGTCCTTTCTGCACAACACTGCTGTTTCAATCTGTTGAATTAGATGGATTATCATCTGATTGTCACCAAGACCTTGATAATAAGCTGATAGCTTTTATAACCATTTTAATTGGAAGAAAACTCATTTTAAAAAGCATAAAGGAATTAGCTCAGATCCACATATCTTCCAGCTTCAGACCTCACACTTTTCTTACACACACACACACACACACTCACACACGTACATTTGTACATGTGTGTGTACATACAAATGGGTTTTGTCATTTTTCACAACTAATCAGCTTATTTATTTCAATGATTCCTGTGATTCAGAATTCTCTGTTTGAGAGTTAAAATCTGCACAGGCATGACGTATATACACATATACATTGCTTAGAAGGTGACACTGATGATTTTCATACAACCATTATATGTGGCATCTCTGTAAATACAGTGTTCTTCAGATTCTCTTGAAGGACTTGTTGAAACACCAAGTGTTGGATCCTCAACCTCTGAGATTTTTTTTTAACTATGTAGGTCTGGCTGTGTCTAGGAATGTTATTTCTTAAGTTCTATGTGCTGCTGTTGCTGCTGCTGTTGCCGTTGCTGTTGCTGTTGCTGTTGCTGCTGCTGTTGCTGGTGTGAGAGTGTGTGTGGAGTAGTGTCACATTTTAACAAACAGGAACTTGGGAGATTGCTAGAAGCAAAGGTCTTCAAGCTCTTTGTTTTCTAGATTCGACAACTTATCATATGTTTCTGTGGAGGAAAGGGGGTGTTTATGTTTAGCTTTCCTGATTAATTTTCTTTGCCATGAAATATTCTTATGCCTCTGAAGATAAAGGGGATTTAAAAATAAAAATATCAGTAAATTAAAGACTCTTGGTAAATGTGACCTACTATTCAGTACTCACTCCCATTCATAATCATCCATTTTTATGGTCACACAAGTACATTCTAGGGATTAAGATTCAGGATTTCAGAGGAAGGGAAAGATTCATTGACTTTGAGGAAGAAGTTCATCTATATCCCAAACAGGGATACCTGCAATTAGGCAATGAACATGTTGATATTCATATGGAAAATGATCATGGAACACTTAGTAAAATGTCATTCACCATAAGAGGGAATTTGGTACTATTGTAGAAAACATTTCTACGCATTTATGTGGATAAATAACAAATGGGCAAACATGTAAGTGGAGGGGTGACACTTAGTAAGTGTGTGCACAAATGTGTGTTATCTCACTATGTCAACTGTTCCTAGGTGACATTTTAAAACATGATGTGGTCCCTTAGACCAGGTTTTTTCAACCATAACACTCTTGCAGTAGGTTCTTATTCTATGTGAATAAGGTTGGAAATAGCACTGAGAATTTAAAGGTAAAAAATAACAGAAAAGGTATAGGTTCTATCTCTTGGGAAGGATGACAGGCATGCCATGGAAACACATTGTCATTTCAGGAAGAGCAAAGCTCCCTTGAGTTTGATGGTCAGGTTTTCAATTCAAGGATTCTCAACATTGTCTTTCATTTTACTATAAACAAATTCAACAATTTGCACATGAACTTAAGAGTTTGTCATATACAGACTAAGCTAACTCTGCCTTGAATATGTGTCTTGCTTGATCAACCTACCCATTTGGTTTTTATTTTTTTTTTTAATTGAGAAAGAGAACACCAGAAGTATTTCATTTACCATTGATATCATTTGGGAAATGTGTGTGTGTGTGTGTGTGTGTGTGTGTGTGTGTGTGTACGTGCGTGTGTGCACGCGCACACGCACATGTATAAAACATTAACAGGAGTTACAGTGTTATAAATGAGCAACATTTTAAAGTTTTAATTTTGTTGATCTGTTAAATTTGCTTGCTTAAAGTTTTACAAGTGTGAGAATGCATGCATCTAAAATATGAGCTTGTACAAGTACTCAATGTTTGTTATTATGATGAGGGCATAGCAAGATTGTATCCATGAGGTAGCACCATGAACCTGGTTTTTTATAGTTGTCACCTTTACAAGCAACAGAAATTCCTGTATTTTATTTTTTATATATTTCAGAAAGTTATTGATTTAATGTAAGAGTTCAGGGAAACATACCAATGATTACTAAATGTTACAAGTTGTAAACAAGAAGTATGAGCTGTGATGAGGGCATGGGAAATCTGCATATTCTGACAGCTACATTTGAATGCAGACACCAGTGAACAGAACATAGGAGAAAAGCATTATACAGAAGATCTGCATTGGAAAACCCATGCTGACAACGTTTGCCTTGTTGTTGTTGTTGTTGTTGTTGAGTAACTGTAAGGCCCAGTGGCACACATTAGTTACCTCTTCCCTTCAAGAGTACAATCCTTCTTGCAAAAACAAAGCAAAACATATCATACATATTATCACAAATTTGGTGGCTTATGGAAGGTTTATAAGCAGATGTAGCATTTCGTTTGTGATTCCATGACTGTTGAGTTCCTGCAGTGGTCAGTACACCGTAGAAGTGTCAACCTTCCTGTCACCAGTGCCCTGGTTACTAGCATCTACCTTACAAGTTTGTTCTGCTCCCATTCAGGAGATAAACATGATATTTTTAGCAACTACTGTATCTTAAGGTAGTCCATAATGTGAGTTCTGTTCTTAGGGACTTGAGTTTGTCCTGATGTCTAAAACCATTGACAAATACTTGGCCACTCAACTTCTACCTCACTGTGCTTAGAAAGATCTGCTGAGTCCCTCACTTCAGTCGGCTATTGAGTTAGAAAAGTAAAACCTATAGATAGAAAGAAAGCTCAAGAGGGGGAGGAGAGAGAGATAGGGAGAAATTGAAGCATAAATTGGAGTATGGAGAAAAAGGGAAGGAAAGAGCTAAGAACATGCTTTGACTTGAACTTGGTACTAAAGAACCAAGCAGAAGTGTCTTCCTATCGACCATCATCTCTGTACAATTAGACCATTCTAGCAAAGGTGATGGCAGAGGAATGCTGGCATCTTACCACAGAAATATTCTAAGGGTGGAGAAGAAACACAGGGTGATACTCCCACTTCCTGCACTTGACTCCTGAACAGAAACAAGGGAAGCTGTGGGATCTAGGACAGCACAGACCAGCCAGATGTAAGGAAGCAAAAAGTTTCAGACACTCAGATATGGCTTCTTAAGACCTTGAACAAATTTGGGGATTGAAACTGTTGACAACATGTGTGAGACACAGCCAGAAGTGCGATTAGAATTGGTTCCATACCAAATATCATTAAGTTCTTCCTATTAAAACTAAAGTGTATCAAGGGGCTGGAGAGATGGCTCAATGTTTAAGAGCACTGGCTGCTCTGCCAGAGGACCAGGGTTCAATTCCCAACACCCACACTTCAGCTCACAACTGTCTGTAATTCTGGTTTCAGGAGATCTGACACCTTCACACAGATATACATGCAAGCAAAACACCAATGCACATAAAATAAAAATAAAAAAAAAATAAATATGTATTGGAAGTATCACCCACATCTTCTGTCTCAAATTGTCACAGGGGAGTACACTAAATTTGGGTTTCTATGAAAGCAGGTATGAAGCTCAGGAGAGATAGGACATTTGCTTCATTCTGTTTTCACTTTATTTCCAGTTTATAATTTTTTTTCCTAGAAAGCAGAAAATGTCACCTTTTACCCTCAATCCTGAAAAGGGTCAAGATGCATAACACAAAAAGCACAGGAAAAGCATCCACAAAGAAGAAGTATTTAATGTTTGAGGTTCTAAGACAAAATAAAGCTATCCTTGATGAGATAGTAGCTCACCATTACAGAAAGTGGTGGAAATGTGATCTCCCTAACAATGATTGCACTTTGAACTATGATCCCCACAAAAAAATGGGGTAGCCTTTCTGGCTAATAGAGAGAGAAAAGTTTAGTCTGGTATAGGCAAGGAACAGAGGCCATGAAATTTATGTCACCAGTAGAGATAACATCTAGACAGATACTTGGACATGTCTGCTCCAGGTTCCTACTATGGTTTTAGTAGTCTGTGATCAGAAATTAACAAGTGAACTGCACATTCTGATTCTGATGCTTGTATGAAATCATGATTATTTTTTATCATGGACTCTGTAATTGTCATTTCCTATGTGTAACTAATTATTCTGGACATATCGGTTGTCATTTGTCTTACCTCCTTGAGGTCTGAATTAAGCTCCTTTCAAAGGAAAGCACATAGTAACTAGCTGGTTCAAAAGAAAACCACATTGCAATTTCAGCCGCAGTTGGTACTTGGAAGGTACACAGTAGATACACAGTAGATCTTAGCCACATAATGAATCCTGAGCTAGATTTGCTTCTATGAATCTATGAAGCTGAGACTGTATTTGCAAGGAACTAAACAATTCATAAACCTTTTCAAATGTGTTTCTTCTGAGAGATTCAGTTTGACTTAGTTTCTCGACTTTGCTGTGTGGCTGAATTCATACCATGTAAGTGTAGGTATTTCTGATAAAGATGATTGAATTATTAGATTTGTTCCCCAGATATTTGTGCATTTGATGGATGGGCATATTATTTGTTCTTTATTTACTATCAAATTTATACTGATGTATATTAACATATACTGATCATGGTTTCCAGTTGTAGGGATGGAATTTAATAAGGTCTGAGACTAGTTAGCCCTGGGCCACCCTTCCTTCACCATCTCCTTATGTTATTCCATGCTATGTTTATGATCCAAAGTAGAGCTGTTTGTGTTTTAACTGTTCATAGCATCATATGGCTAACTTGGTACCACATAAGTAACACAGTTCTATAATTTCTGAATTATAGAATCACTGAATCCTTGAATCCTTTTCCCAAGCCTATATTCTCTCAGCTGTATCTCAATTCTCTACTCTTTAGTTCCAGGACTAAGACATATTTTTTATTACTGAGGAGAGGTTGACCATCCTTATGCTAATAGGAAAACTCTAGATTAAACAGTTCTTTTAAAAGAAAATGTTTATTTACTTTGTTTAATGTGCTTGAGTGTTTTACCCACATGCAGGTAAGTGCACTGCATTCATGCCTTGTGGCTAAGAAGGCAAGAAGACAGTGCCAGATTCACTGGAACTGGGGCTCCAGATGGTCTGAGCCACTATGTGGGTGCTGAGAACTGAACCTGGATGTTCTACAAAAAACAGCTAAATGTTCCTAACCTCTGAGCCATTTCCCCCATCAGTTAGTTACTTCTTTATTTATTAGTTACACTCAGTGCAATTAGGGTGTTTTTAATTGCGGGGAAATATGAGAAGAGAATTTACCCCTTCAATAATTTTAAGTGTACATTTCAGGGCCTTCCTGTTTATCCAGAGCTTACACGCCACCCTCAGCATCCCTCCCATAACTGAGTTCATGCTGCAAAACTGAACCTCTGCACCTGTTAAGATGTAACTCTCCATCTCCTCTTCCCCTCACAACAGTCCTTCCTCATCTTCATGCTTACCGTTGTCTTTCCTCATAGTGATTCATGCAGTATTTGGTCCTTATGAGCTGGTTTATTTGCCTTAGTGTCATTTTTTTTTCAAGGTTCACTCATGCTGTCGCATTATCAATATTTTTTCTTTCAAAAGTTAAATGAATTTAATATATTTGAATATATATCACATTGTATTAATCTATATTCTATAAAATATCACTTTACTTCCTCCTTTGGCTATTATAAATAATGTGGCTATGATCATGGGTTGCAAAAATATGTTCAAGAGCCTTTTTATTTTCTCTTCTCTTCTCTTATTTTTTTTGTCTACATCTTCAGAAGTGCAGCTGTTGGATCCTTTGGTGATTCCATGTCATTGTCTTAACAATCTCACTGTGGCTGTACCTCCTATTCTGATCAAAAATACACAAGTGTTCTAATTTCTTCACATACCTGCCAACATTTGTTACATTCTACCTACACTTTTTACCATATATGTGCCATATTTATTTTCAAAATCATTTCTTGATTACAATAGCAATTTAGTGAAAGTAAGGCCAACTTTAAATATTAATTAATATGCACCTAGAATAGTGTAAATATTGTCTAATATCAGTTTGTGTGTTGAATCTTGTTTAGACCAGATCTCCTGACTGGACATGCTCTTACTGGCTCTGCCACTGCTCAGCCCTTGATATTAGGGAAGTCATTTACTTTTATGTATGTTTAAAAAATGAAGATAATAATTTCTTATCTCTGGTGATCACAAAGTTATTCTAATCAGTAAATGAGAAGATCAATTTAAAGTGGCTTTGAATACTTCAAAAGGACAGATTTTTGTGTGTGTGTGTGGCATTAACAGTTCACATCTTGACTTAAAATATGTTTGTCAGACATCTTATGCTTTGTCACTTCTTAAAGTTTGTCCCATGATTTATTTTGAACTCCTCAGAACTGGACTCAAGTAAGTTGTTACAACTAGTAGAGGTGGCTGTCACCACACTGAAGAGTGCTTGTCCTTTCTCTGACCTTTTTCTTCACGTTGTATCTAATTTCAGTTGCACTCTGTAAAGCACATTTTAGTTCTAAAGCCTGATTGACAGCTGGAGCCCCTTACTTGTTACAGTCTGAAGTTAGATGTTTTGTTGAGTCCCAGGACTTGTAAATGGTAATGAAAAAGTAATTGGTTTAATAGTTCTCTGTTTCTGTCTCTGTTTCTATTCCTCCCTCTTTCTCTCCCTCCCTCCCTCTCTCCATCCCTCCTTCCTTCCCTGCCTTGCTCCTTCCCATTTCTGTATTTGCATGCAATTCCCAGAATGACCTGAGTTTTCTTTGTCTTACAATCCAAATCCACTTTGTAAACAGCAATGTAGACAATGAAATACCTATTTGATTCATTGGGTGGATGAGGGACAGTTTCTTTCAGTGAACTGGAAAACATATTTGTTAATCATTTGGTTTATTAAAACCCTGACAGAGAATCCCTGTATTGAAAAACCAAAAAAAAAATAAAAAATAAACCCTGAATTTTATTATTCAATTTCATGGGGTATATAAGGAGGGTAGTGACTGAATTACCCTAAAAGAAAAACTGCATCTTCTGTTGTAGCATTATTGCGTTTTACTTTGATAAACTATAAAATTTTGGAGGTCATTTTGGAAATTTCTTTGTAGACTACATTTCAAGGATGGCCAGTAGGGTTCAATTATTGGAAAAGTTGCCTGCAGCACTAATTTTAGTACTAATATGTGTGTATTTATACTTGAAGTACTTTGTGTATATGTGAGAAATAGTAAATACACAAAAATAAAAGCTCAAATGTATAACTTGGGTAGAATCTATATAATGAGAACAGAAGGGATGCTGCAATTCTAGGAAACTCAACTACACAAACGTTATTTATCATTATCAAGCAATGTCACACCCTTCAAATATTCCCTAGGATGATCTTGAAGTCATCTGAGGCCCAATATTTTTTTCTGGTTATTTAAAAAGAAAGGTTCTTTTTATCCATTGAGATGATGATTTAAATGATCTGTGCTGGAGCCTGGAGACTGTGGCTTTTCACAGCCAATTAGGTGATGGAGTTTAGAAAACTGCTTCCTGGCAGCCTGTAGGTTGTTTTCCTGTGGAATCACTTCATTACCATGGAGTTGCCCTGTGCACCAGCCAGTGGTAGATAAGTGGATATATGATGCAAAAATAAAAGTTTGCCTTCAACTTGGACACTTGGTACCTGCTCTACTTTCCTCAAAACAGAAATACAAGCAAGAGCTAGGACACTCAAGGGACTTCAACAATCTAGTAGGCTATACTATAAGAATTTTCTAGGATTTTTTTTTTTTTGTTATTGCTGTCATTAAAGGAGTTGAATTCCCTATTTACACCATTTGAAAACATCAGAGGCAACTCTCCGAGCTACTAGTGCATAGCTTACCTATAGGATGCACTCTTCCACTTCAACCAACAGCATTTGGAGATATCAGAAACATTCATGGAAATGAATGAAAGGTTTAAACATGTCATTGAAAAATAGATGTAAAATTAAAACACAAGTATAATTTGAAAAAAGAACACTATTCAACTCTAAAAAAATAGATGTGTGCTACTCTTGCATAAGACATTGAAAAAGCATCTTTCATATCTATATTCTGTATTACTAAGAGACTGTGTGTTATATTTCATCAGCATCATCTGGTAGCTTAGTAAAAGTAGAGGATCCCAAACTCACCACAGAACTAATGGCTCATAAGTCACATAGGAACAATACCCATACTTAGTATAAATGCACAGTACTGCTAAATACACTACTAACACACTGAGGGAAAAAAAAAAAAAACCTTTCTCTTTACTGAACTAGTGCCAGAAGAACCATGCTTTGTATTTTTGTGTTTTTGTATGCTTTGGAAGTAGTGGAATAGCTTAGATATGAACAGTTTATCATGTATTCTCTACAACATGTTGTCTAAAATCTTAATGAATGGCATTATTTTTTTATATTTCTTCATCATGTTAGATATTTGTTACCTATTCCTGCTGATAAAAATGCAATTTTTCTGTCATAAAAGTGTGCCTGTATTGATAGTCAATAAACAGCTAAGTAAGCCTATGGACAAAATAGTCCAGCTCCTGAAGATGTAAATTCCCCAATCTTTCCCAAGAAAAGAAACTATGTGATTTTGGAAGCACCATTCAAATTATTGAACCGTTGTAGTGATAATAGTCAGAATAGACAAACATATTTAGTTCTTCTTATTTTAAGAATGAAAGTTACTCCTGATCCTTAAGTAAAATATGCCTATGTAGACACGTTTGTCTCTATCACAACAGCCCAGTGAGGCTAAAAGACTCACTGTGGTGATTTATCTTGTAAGAATAGCTATGAATTGGAAAACCCTACTCATTCTAAGTGATAATTGAACAAAAGCTGTGATAGCTGTCAGATGACAACCTTAGAGCCAGACAGAGAAGAGAGGATGTGATCTTAATCTTCCATTGAATGGCCACATTCCCTATTGGAGAGTAGCTAATTGCACATGGGCTCTGGGCCTTAGTTTAGGTGAAGGAAGTCTGGACCAACTAAGGAAATACACTGATATTTTTCTGCTTCTCTATCCTCATCCAGGTATCGCTTCTGATGAAGGATGCTCTGAGTATTCTAAATATTCTGAACATTCTAAAGTCAGATTCAGGAAGTTCTTCATTGAAGCCATGTCTATGTTGATCATCATAAGTAATTTTTTTTGTGGTTTTTGCCTTCCAGTGTGTATGTACAGAGAACCATCGCTACATGAAATTGGAGAAAAGCAAGGCCGTTCAAGGAAAAGCTCGGGAACACCCACCATGAATGGCGGCAAAGTTGTGAATCAAGACTCTACATAGCTGAGAACTCCTCCTGTTCTGCCCTCCCCACCCTCTCCCTTCTCCTCCCTTCCCTTCCCCCATTTTCTCCAATAAATCCACCCCAACAAGAGAAAAAATAATAAAACAGCATCACAGGACTTAGTAGCTGAGATTCTGCACTCAAAATCTTCCTTTATGTAGGACAAGAAAATTGAACCAAAGCTTGCCTGTTGCAATGTGGTAGAAAATTCACATGCATAACAATTATCGCACATAAAAGCAAAAAGAAAATAAATCAGGACACCACAAACACTAAATTTAACTGTGTTGTTATTAACAGAGGGCTAGTTGAAATGAAGGTACAACTATAATGCAGACAAAATACAGTTATTGAACTGATGGAAAAGGTTTTGAGAAAGCCACTTAAAAATTGTTGTTGAACTGTAAATGCCTTTAAGTTCTAGAGAACTCTGTGATGTGCAGTTTTGTTTCATCTTTGTATTTTCTTTAGACTTCTGTAAATGGTACACAATTACATCCTGTTTCCAGACATTCTTTCAATCATAAATTTGAACATGTCAAAATTACATTCTTCTAAGTCTGTCAGACATATAGCTAGGGGCCATTTAGCATGAAGAAAGGTTTTAAACATTATTTTGGATGTTGATAATATTTTTATTTTAGAAAATGAAAATCTTGTGTTGAATTTAATCATATTAGCTGATTTAATTCATTTGTAAAGAGTTTCTCCTAAGAGAATATCAGATTTTTATCTAGGTATTTATCTGGGATTTCATTTTTTTTTTGACATTTAGGGGAAAGGTTTCATTGTATTTCTGAGAAGATGTAGGGACCCCCTGCCTTTGGTATGTCTGGTGAAGAAGCACAGGCTTCTTGCTTTTTCCATTCAGTCTTAGTGTTGATTTGTGGGTACCTTTGAGCGTGTATGTGCATATCTAGCTGTCATAGAAAGTTGTCTTTTTTTTTTTCTACTATATCTTGCAGCAGGGAAGAAGGAAGGTGGGTTTTGCCTAAGGAGATAAGCCTGAGATTTAGAGTCAAAGCAAACTTCAATTGCCTTTTTACATTGCCAGAGTTCTATGTGTAGACTGTTTTCCAAACTCCATGAGGAATCAGGAGACATGGTAATGGGATTCCTAACTTACCATCTATGAAGCCAGTCGCTTGTTTGTTAGTATTACCCAATTTAAAAGACTAGATTGCAATAATTCTGTCTTCTAGAAAACAGAAGGTACCTAATTAAACATGGAATTTTCAAGGGATGGTGAGGGAAAAAAAAATGTGGAATTAACAGCCTTGATTCCAAAAGACTGTTTTGTCAGTGGATTTGTGTAGTGAAAAGAACTCCATGTAAGAGCAAGCAAACACACTGTTAGGAATACTGAAACACTAGAAAACATTAACAAAGACATGAAGTTATACCATGGCATTGGAATTACTAGATCTACTTAGGCCTGGAAATCAAGAAGGGTGTAGAGACATCCAAATTAAAACAAACCAAACTAGAATGTTAAAAATGTTTGCAGATTTATGGATATCATAATGAGAAGACTTAGCATGTAACTTCTCCTATATCTCTACTGTCCAGCATGTATTATTCCAAATATGACCCCTAAAACACATACTTTGCAGATCTTGGGCCTCACTTCGAACCTTTCCACTGGTTGCTGTGTTCTTTCAAGGTCAGTGTAGTGTCTCTCTTCTACACACCATTATTCTTCAGTGTGATTCTTGTCCTATCAAGGATACTATTTATGTTCTCTGGACAATGGCAGAAAATGTACTGGAGGAATTTTCCTGTAAAACTACAAAGAACAGCAGTTACACACAAAGGCAAGGCATTTGTACACATTTTAAATCAGAATATAGGGAAAGTAATAGATACATTTAATTTTTTATATAAGGAATATTGCTCTCTTAGGAAAAGAATAACCATGTAAAGACACAAATTCAGGAGTTGTGTTCACTGTCACTATTGATCCAACTTGATTATAAATATACCTGTCACTTCCAGGACCAAACAAATCCCAAGCACAAAGCCTTATTTTCTTTGAAAAAAATAAAGAGGCTTCAACAAAATGGGTCATGGGCTCTTTTAGAGGGAAGTGCCTAGAGGTTTTAAGGTGATATGTTTACTCAACCATAATGCAGCTGAGGGTCCACAGGAAATACAATTGGTGGAAATCACAGTTGCCCATCTCATTGATGATTTCATGATAGAAATTTAAGCTCATTATTTATGAAAATATAATCTGATATTGATCTCTAATAAAATCCCTTCTCTATTTTCAGTGGTTGTCAATCATTCATAATACAGACACACCTTTGTCCCTATCATATCAGTAGTTAAAAAACTTTCTCACCACTCAAGTTGTCTCTAGTTTTCCCTCCACATTGTGTTTAGCAAATGTAAATGTGTTTTGGAAATGAACTCTGCTTCATTTACAACTGACTTCAAGAACAAATTGAAAGCCTCACATTCCTTTTATTCATAAGCCTGGAAAAATGTGGTTTAGAGCACAGGGTGAACAGTTGTTTACTTTTTTGTTGCCTTTTAAGTACATTAAAAGCATAAATAGAGCCAATATTTACTATCTTAAGTTTTAAAATACATTAAGAAATATAAGCATATAACTGTCCATTTCCCTCAAAAACATGAGCCAGTTTCGATAGTTGTTTTTCAGCTTGATTTCCAAGTGATACCTTCACTGTGATAATCTCTATTTTATTTCCTGGCTTCCATTCATCTATCATCTCTTCTCCTTTAATTGTAATAAGGGTTAGCTTTTTGTAGTTTGCAAAACAATGCAAGGGGATATTCCCAGGAAAGGACTCTAGTAGAGAACTATAGGAGTCCTTATGTCTTAAGTGAATGGTCTTGATAATGAAAACAAAACTTCTGTGAGTCTCACAAAATGGCTTTTTGGTCAATATTCTTTACTTGATATTTTAGCTAGATGTTTGAGGTCTAGAAACAAATGGTGCTCAAGTTCTATCTGCTAACTTAGAGACCTTGTGCTTCAGGAGACTGAACACAGTAAGCCATCATTTTCTTGATCATCGTGATAGTTTTGGTTTTGAATTACATCTATGAGGTTCATAAGACATTGTTAGCCATTATGGATTGTCACAGTGAATAGACATCTATGTAATATAATGTAATTCATTATGGGCCTCATTCTAATTCAGACATTTATACAGAATAACTCTTCTACCTAACAAAATGGCAATACTGTTGCTAGGTATTGTTTCTCAATTGGTGATTCTGTCATGCCTCAGAGAAGTGTTGAGAATATTGAAACAAGAGGAAAGGATGGAGTGTAACTTGGTTGTTGTGTATTAAATTGTCTTTAGGTAAAATCTGGAACCCCTGGTTGCTTGGAGAAGAAGCATGACTATGTCAACAGTGATTTATATTTTAAAACGTAGACCCAGAAATAGAAAAGCTACCCTTATACCCTGTGGCTTAGTGTACAAGGCTTTGCTTTTGAGAAGGTTTTCCATGAAGTTGCTTGATTTCTTCTGCACAAGATGAGACGTAATCAAACTTAAAAATTCCCTGCTCATTTTAATGCCATTCAAGGCTGAGGTTATTACTCTGTCATAGATTGTAAATAGCATTTTTTAAGCCAAAATCACCTTTAAAACTGTGGATTGTTCTACAAATATATATGTGTATATATACATATGCTTCTGAAATGAGGATATATTATATAAAGTTTCTATTTGATCTGTGGACTTTCATTAGGTAGTCAAAAATAAAGAGACTTGAATGCAAAACTTTATATATAAATGTATATTTCTAATGATAGTACAAATTGCCACTTTATAATAAAAAAAGAAACAGGTGGGAACAATACTAAAGCACATACTCCTTCAGAACGCTGGTGATTTTTTAATTCCCTTTGATGCAGCAATAATGCTTTAATGTCTAAAATGTTTCTTAGAAAGCTATAATTCCCAATAGAATTCTCATCCCAAGCTGAGGTTTGAAAGCTGGTGGAAGGATAGGCAAAGGAAGTGACATGTTGATCACTATCAGGACATTTTGGAGACCATAATTAAAGCCAATGTTTAAATCCAAATTGGGTGAAAATTGACAATGTTCAGGGATGGTATATTGAGCTTCAATGACAAAGGCAAAAAAAAAAAAAGAGAGCACTGGACACTGTAACAGCTTTAAAATAATTCAATGAGCATTGCAGCATTAGTTTTATTAGCTGGAAAAAATGAGCTGCTGTTTCTTTGTCTGTGCTTCCAAGCACAATATAATGACAGTAGCACCCATTTTACTCAAAATCATTTAAAACTCTAAAATCTATTGCCACAAATAGTCATTATTAGTTCCATTTCAAGGTTAAGTGTTATAATCATAACAAATGATTGACACTAAAAATTTTTAATAAACATGTTATATGAGAAACCAAGCAGATTAATATTTGTTTTTCATTAAAGCACAGATTATTTAAGTCATTGGTTTTTCTTGAGATCAGCTTTGTAAACTGTTTATACACCACAACCTTCCTGAAGTGAAAAGAAATTAAAATCTTGAGTTACTCATGCATGTATAATTCTGGTACTTAAACAAAACAAAACAAAACATTAAACTTCACCAAGAAGTCTTTTTCTTTTAGTGTGTCTACGATAAAATGCGTGGCTGAAAAAGTGTGTTGTGTACAGAAAGGTATGGCTTTACAGATGGGAAGTCAGTGAAATTGTATTCAACACTCAAAGGCAAATAATACTTTCTAATTCCAAAGCTACCTGTGGTGACCTGACACACGCTAGGGTTAAGAATTGAAGTACATAATCTTTATTTCATTATTCATAATTTTTCATCTAGGTACTTGGTTGACTTTAGAGATCATAAACTAAGTTGTCATCTCTGAAATTTAAGAAAGTTAGACACATAAAAGTTAGGATGCCCCTGAAAATGTGTTACAGTAGCGTGTCACTTAGAAGTTGAAACACCACTGACAATGCAGAAATCCAGTCTAGAAAGGAAGGGATTTCAGAAAGCAGAAAAGACAACTGCTTGTAGAAACCAAGATGAAAGAGGACCATCTGACAGAGGAAATTATTTAAAAGAGAGCCATATGTGCACCACGTTTGGAAACTACTTAGGAATAAAGCAAGAAAACAGTACATGATATGAGGCTGAAAAAGAACTGAGCTGAGACTAATAAAAATTAAAAGTTATTAAAAATGTTGTCAGTGCAGTTTCTGAATTTGAGTCCTTTATCTTTTGGGGGGTTTTTGGTTGTTCATCCAGAATTCTTGAACAAACTGACAGTTCACAAAGAGGTTCCAATATCATCACTGGGCATAAGTTGTAATTGGTTTTTCTTAGCTTTATTCACATCATCTATAATGTCACTCTTTAAAACCCCCTGCAAAAAGAAATCTACTCACATCACATTGCTCCACATGTGTGCATTTTAAAGAATTACCTTGGACACTAATTTGAGATGTATTGGAGGCTTGATGCTACTATCCAAACATTTATAATCCTCCAACATTATGAAATGCCTGCTGTAAAGAAGGCACCATCAGTCACTAGGTAAAGGATGAATAAAAATAACCTTAAATAAAAGTGATAAATCTTTGTCTGCCAGTGTAGTTAAGACATTTGTATAACCAAGAATCAATAGAATGGGTAGAAACCGAACCGTAAATTCTGAGACACATAATTTTCACTTGAATGTGTGTAAAATGAATTTCCAAGATTGAAAAAAAGGACCTCAAATGGAAGTACATAGATGGAGAAAAATAGGTTACAAACCTAAAGGAGAGATTTAGGAGCTCTTGACAAAAATGAGAACAAGTGACATGCTTGACAGTGACTCAACACATCACATCCTGCCTAATTCTTTTAGATGACCATGACATAAAGAAGCTGGAAAGTGCCAATTGGCTCTTCTGTATCAGAGGTTTGGACTATATTAAGTCATCCAATACCTGTCAACATACGTCTAGGGTTAGGTAATTGCACAAGATGTTACCTCCTGCACTGATTCTACATAGTCCTCAGATATGAGGAACTTCAAAATCATTTGGCCAGCATGCATGACCTCCCTGAACTCTACAATATCCTACGTTTGAACACTCAAGATGAGAGTAAATATACTAAATTTCCAAAGCCATATCTCCCAGTTGTGGATGGGATCAGGTTTTTGTTGTTGTTGTTGTTGTTTGTTTGTTTAAAATTGACATCAAATCTTTTGAGCTACCTTTTTCTCAAAACTTATCTTGATTTTCCACTGACTTTTGATTTTGTATTTTTGCAGATGAGCTAATACATTCTGTGAGAAAACATGCATGTTCTAATCACGAGTTTTCACAATTAGTGTTCCTACATTTTGAAAATATTATTCGCATTAACACATTTTTCGAGTTTTTGAAAGCTCATCTAAAATAGTGTATTTTAATTACTATTCTGTGATATTTATATTCACCTTTGTGTATTAGCACCGACTACCATTATATTTTATCTTTAAAAGTATTTTCCTGCCCAAGAGAGGCTCAATAATACATTATAAGAAGAGGACTTTAATTATGAATTTCTCACCAGCCGACCCACCCATGCTTTGCTTTCTTATAGCCAGCCTTATTTTCATTTCTGGCCTAAAATTTCTGCTTATTATCTCAGGATTTAGTTTATGAGATGCTTACTAAATTCTTTCGAGTAATTCTTTCTATATTGCAGTTTTATCTTAGAATTCTATACTTTCTCATCGATATGCTTGGCACAAAACATACACAACCATGAGAACAGCAGTGTAAGTAAATTAGGAGGCATTTAAATGTAAAATCAATACAGAATTGGTAGATATTATTTGGAGCAATCAAAAACATCTGGAACAATTAGTGCTTTTTGAATAATGGAGCTTTCATTCAAAATTCCTAATGGTTGTCCCAGTTCTGTGTACCACTTCCACATTTATACACAGAAAAAAGCCAAAGGGATATAGGAAGATATGTCTCCCTGCCAGGAGAGCATCTTTCTCAGGAACCCTCAGCTTATGTTTCATTGAAAAAACAAAACAAAATGGAATTGCACTAATAAGGACGGGAGTGGCATAGACACTGGAAAAGAAATTGAAAGTCACTATCACAAGTTGGAACCTCCCTTGAGGTTTGCACTGAGCATATTCCATTTTCACTGAGCACATCCTGATTCTACAAGCCCTCAAGACTGCACAAGGCTATTGATACAGAGTTCTTTGGAGCTGAAGAAATACCTCTTGACACACAAGCACAAGAGCCTCAGCTGATGTTCATCACTCATGTACAAACCTGGGCATGATGGTGTGTGTTTATAATTCCAGTGCTGGGAACGGGGAGACAAGAGGATCCCTGATGATCACTGGTCAGGTATCCTAACCTCCCAGTAGAACATAGGCATCATTGTTATCTGTGCATCTGAAGTGCCTCTCTGCTTCAAGGATGCAAAGTGTGTTCCCACCTAGAATTTGATTATAAAGGCAGGAATTACAGTGAACTCTCCCTAGCTCTTCATTTCTATCCTGGAACCCTCACTACATCCTTTCCTCAACAATTAAGGCACAGATTTTAGTCAAATGTATGTATCTCTTTTCCAGATAAGTCACTCAAAAAAGCAAACCATTAGCGTGCATATATGATATTATTTCATTTTCAAAGTTTTCTACATCTCTATACAAACAAAAGCAATTTATTTTATCAGACTTCAATATTGTTATGTATGGGAATTATATAGATCTAATTTATATTCTTATTTAGGACAAACTGAGTGATTCTTAACCTTTACTGAATATTACAGTCATCTTAGAACTCCTAAAATACATACTAAGGGTACTATCTTGTCCCTGGAAATTATAATTTAATTAGATTAAAGAAAAGTATTTCTCATCTTCAGGAAGTATATATAAATCACCCTCTTAAGAGAATTCCTGACAAGTCACAGCCAGTATTAAGTGTCTATCCAGTCCTGGATTATGCTCAATCTCCAGGGTTCTTATAAGTTCTAAGTGTCCCTAAGAATTATAGATAGACTTCCTTTTGTAGCAAAGATAACTTGAATACCAGGCAATATCAATAATAAATGTGTTTGTGTTTACTATTATATTCCAGTATTTTGCTTAACCACTTAGAAATGTCATAGTATTGTGTTTTACTATATGCCTTTCAACAATAACTCTGAGTCAATGGGCCCCATTTGCCAATTAAAGGACACAGACTGGCAGACTGGATCTTTCTTATCCATTCTGCTGTTGTATGACAGTATTCCTAGAGAGACACAAATGAACGTCTACTCATTCCAGATAGGGTGACAGAACAAAATAAGATTATCATCCAAGTCAACATTGGTGAAACAATTACTTTAACTATGGCTATTTACATGAGCGTGGGTAAGAGATAACGTGGAAAAGCAGAAATGATTAAGACACAGCTGCATCACCAAATTGCTCCCCCAGCAATGGGTGGTAGCTCATGAAGTGAGAAGCCTGGAGCTCATCACATGACTTGCAAACATCTCAATAGCTTGATGAATGTATTTTCCAGGCAGGTTGACTAAGTCCTCCTTCTTCCAAGTATCTCAGTTGTCTGAGAGTCTTCTAGATACTTAAGCTAGTCTAAGAGTATCTTTCAAAAGTTTTTACTACTTATATAGACTAGGGAAGGAATCCGGCAGTGTAAGGTAGGCTCATATGTCTGATCATTCCAGGGACTTCCTAAAGACTCTGAGTTTTTTAGTTCCTGAGCATAAAGAGCTGCCCTGAAAGATGAACTGTTTTAGAACATGTTGTGTCTAAAGGATCTTCCCTCCAAGATGGAGGTTTTATTTCAGGAGAGATTGCCTCATAACCAATGCCTCAAAAAAAGACAAAACAAACAAACAAATCCCACCTCCACAACAAAGAGTAATAACAACTTAGAAAGGACAAAGGTGTTCCAAGCAAATGAACCAGGAAACAGGAGTCACTATTCTGATAGATGACAAGACAGACTTCAAATTAATACACAGAAGAAGAGATAAATAAGGACCCTTCATACTAATTAAAGTAATAAGAGGACATTACAGTTCTAAATATGTGTGCACTGAATACAGGCATGGCCAATTACATAAAACACATACTACTAGACTTAAAGTCACACATTAACCCCAATACAGCAACAATAGGTGACCTCCATTCGCCCTCCCTCTCCCCAATAAACAGGTCATGCAGGTGAAAAATTCATAGATAAACAGTTAAGATAAATGATACTATACATAAAATAGACTTAACAGATGTCAGCAGAACATGCAACTCAAATGCTACAGATTATATATTCTTATCAGCAGTCCAAGGAATGGAGTCTAAAATTAATCACATCTTAGGGCATAAAGCTCATCTAAAAAACTACAGGAAAATTAAAATAACTCCTGGCATTCTATCCGACCATAGAGTATAAAAATAAAAATAAAAAATGTCAAGAACCACAGAAAATATACAAATTTACGGGGACTAAATGATATGCTATTGAACACTGGCAGGGTGATGTAAAATCACAGCAAAAATCAGTTACACAGAAATAGGAAACACAATTTTGATAATCAAGGAAAGGAAGAGTTGATTCTTTTTGACAGACTAATAAAAACTGATAAATCCTCAGCCAAATTAGCTCCCAAAGACCAAAAGATTAGAGATAGGAATGAAGAAATTGCAGCAGATGCCAATGAAATCCAGAGAACCGTAAGGGTATATATCTATATTTCACCAAATTGGAAAGTCTAAAAGCAAATGTATGAATTTCAAAATGCATGTCCTACCAAAGCTAAGCATAGAATAGATAACAAATTTAAACAAAACAAGATCGAAATAAAAGTTAAAAAAAAAAAAAGAACAACTTCCAACCAAAAAAAAAAAAAACAAAAAAAAAAAACAGGCCTAGGTCCAGATGGACTCACCACAGAATTTTTCCAGACCTTTAAAGAAGACTAAAACTGATGATTCTCAAATTAATCCATAAAATGAAAATGAAATAATGCTTTCAAAACCTTCCTCTGAAGGCAGAATTATTCTGAGAGCTAAAATTGGATAAAGACACACTAAAAAAGAAAACTGTAGACCATTCTTCCTGATAGACATAGACACAAAAATAAACTCAATAAAAGTCTGCCAAGCTGAATTCAAGAACACATTCATAAGATCATCCACCATAATCAAGCCAGTTCTATCCCAAAGATGCAGGGATGGCTCAACATATATAAATTAATAAATTAATTTATAGTATTAGTAGACTCAAGGACAGAAATTGCATAATAATATTAGCAGAAGCAAATAATAATGATAGAACCCAATATCTTTTAATAATAATAGCTCCAGAGAGACTAAGAACACAAGGAGTATATTCACATAATAAAGGCAACATGCAGCATCACCACAGCCAACATCATGCAAAACAACAAAAAACTAGAAGCATTTCTACTAAAATCTGGAGCAAGACAAGGATCTCCACTCTCTCCACCCCTTTTCAACATAGTACTTAAAATTTAGGTAGAGCAATATATTGAGAGACAAAGGTGGTACATATAGAAATGAAGAATTATGAAAATCCTCATTTGCAGATGATGTGGTTGAATACATTAAAAACAAAACAAAACAAACAGAAAACATGATTCCACCAGCAAATACCTAAAGCTTAAAGTATTTACTTTCAGCAAAGTGTCAAGATATAAAATTATTACAGAAAAATCAGTAGTCTTCCTATATATCAATTACAGCTGGAAAAATATTATACTGAGTGAAGTCATGTAGACCTGAACATCTGTATATGCCACACATTTTTGTGGATCTAAGCTTTGAATCTTTAGCTTTACATGTTTAGCTTGGAATACCTGTAGAACACAGGAAATTAGAAATAGGCCTGTGGGGGTCTTAAAGACCTTGGAATACTTTTAGAATCCAGGAAACTAGAAGTAAGCCAGTGGGGGTCATAAAGACTGGGCAAGTAGAATGTACATGGTATGAAAGTAAAAAGGATGTGACGTTTGGGACAGGAACACTGGCAGTAGAAATGTTCAGGCAGGAATGGGGATGAGGAAATGAGGATGATGTGAAGGCAGGGAGGAAGTGCTAAGCAAAGAGAAAAAAAAAAAACATGTGAAAATGTCAATAAAACTTTATGATCCCACTAAAAAACAAAACAAAACAAAACAAACAAACAAACAAAAAAACTTCAGTGGTCCAGGATCATGTACCTTCTTATGAGTTCTTGGTTAGAAAAGTCATATATTGGACCCTCCACACACACACAATACCATAGCTATTCCTCTTTATATCTCACCTCAGCTAGGCAGTAAAACCCTACTCTGAAGTCACAATACATTTTGGGTGCAAAATATAAAATGAGATGAAAGATTTCTCCTTTCGGGCTAGCTTCTGTGGTATTGTATGGTACTGTGCAAACTTCTGAGGGAGATAAAGCATTAATGGTCTTTTCAAGGTATGAACCCTAGGAATTATAATGCCAACCAGTCAGATAATATGTGCCAAGTGATGCAATAAAGACATGACTGTTATAGAGATAACCAATCTCTCTTTGCTTAGATTGAGGACCACTCCACAGGATGCAACACATATCAAATACTTTCAATCTGGAAAACAACAACAACAACCCCAAAACCAAAAACAAGACATGCAAACAAAAAATATGGCTGGGAAGGTCATAGGTATATGTGTGTGGGGGGGGAGGGGGCTCACAATTATATTTTTAGCTAAATTGACATGACCGTGGCACAAAACTACAGTCTAGATATTTGTGTTCGTATTCATAGACAAATGCTGTTCTCATTCTTAATCAGAGAAGCTTCTATTTGCAATGAATAGTGGTAAATGCATAGATTCATGGTTGTACAAAATGCTCAGAATAAATGCCAGTTCAGTGCTTAGTCCTAAACAGGACATTTATACTACCCCTCTGAGGCTCAAGAAACATCATGGAAGAAAGAGAGGAAAGAATCAGAAGATAAGAAGATCTGCAAAATCCTGTCTTCAAGGCATATGGCACAGCCATTGCAAACATGATTTCACAACACCTGTGACATCCAATCATATTTTAGGGAGGGATCATGGGACCCTAATCCTACATGCTATACTAGTGGCAGGTGATAAATTCTTGGACAGTGACAGTGACAGCCTTCAGTTTTGTACTAAACAGTGTGTCCATTAGTGTTCAGTCGATAGTTCTAAACCCTTGACCCACACAGAACGTTCTGATTAAAACCAAATATAACAGAACAGAACAAGTTACAAAATATACAGAAATTATATTTTTCTGTTACAAAGATAACAGAAAAACAAGAATGTGGGGAAGGGGCTCCTGGGCAGAAGACATGGAGATTGGGGGGTGGGAGATAAGAAGCAGAGCAGGAGATGAATAAAGAGGATGTATGATACATGCATTTGACATTGTCAAAGAACAAAATTAATGAATAAAAAATAAATTAAGAAAATTTGTATGATAGTTGAATTTCAGGTTTTCACCTAAGTCTACATTGGCTTTCAATGAAGCTATATGTTTATATATATATATATATATAGTTTAAAACGGAAATATATGTGAAGGAGAAAATAATGAACAAAAAAAGAATGCCAAATAAGAATTTACCACAACACACACAAAAGAATTTCTTGAGGTAGAACTTAGCACTTGCTTGAATTTTCCAGTGGATTCAAGCACCATCTCTTTTATCTGATGCTTCATTTTCCAGCAAACATACTGTATGAGCTTATTTATACATTACATATTTGTATCTGGATGATGTTAATACACATGACTTCTGTACTGAAGTACTAGCTTTGAGAAAAAACAATTAAAGACATTCATTTAGAATCTGGATATTTTTAGACAACCAACTTTATTTCTTGCCTCTGCTCCCAACATTTGCAAGACCACTTTGTTTGGCACAAATACACTGAGACATACTTCTCTGGCAGTCGCAAAAGAGTTCACTTTTTCCTCACAGTTTAGCTTGTTGATCCGATTCATTCCTTTGGATCTGAACATTTGGTCTCAGGATAGAATTAAGTTAAAATTACTTTCTCTACACTTACTAAAAGCACACTCTTCCTTCTAAATAATACTGTCACTTTGGTATTTCCTTTTCTGCTCATCACTATACCAGAGAAAGCAAGACACAGCATAGGACTCTTTCTCTATATGTTCTCTGACTGATTCAATGAAAGTCTGGGAAAAGAAATGTGAGGCTGCTTCAGAATACTATGTGACACATTGGCTCTTGTTTCAATATCTAATCGTTTAAGCCCATTTATACCTCACATACCTGTATCCTTTATGATTAAAAAAAAAAACATAGCAAGTCTCACACAGTCCCCTTGACATGCCCCGTGATCAGAGTGAGAAAGTTATAAATCTACTATAGACTATGCTGATTTCCAGTGCTCAGAACTCACACAATGCAAAGTATAGCCATCAAAATAGAATATACCCAAGTTACCTGTAAATTTCTATTAGATGATTTGGCCCCATCAGTCCCATTGAAAGAAAATGATACAACTGATCAGACCTAGCATAACTTCATATTAACTCTACATATTAAACTGATGATGGAAGATAGAGATGAAGCATCATTTCTGGTGTATCTATCTGAGGAAATCTTCTCATGAGATTAGCATTAACATTAGTGACTACAGTAGAGTAAATAGTCCTCATCCATATGCATCCATCATGCGGTGCACTGGAAACATACATAGAACTAAACAATGAAGTTGTACTGGTTAGCTTTTGTTGTTGATGATGTTGCTTCAGCTACTGCTGTTTGTTTCTTGTAGGTAGGTTGGTGGGTTGGTTGGTTGGTTGTTTGGTTGATTGGTTGAACAATTTGGCACAAGCTAGAGTCAACTGGGAAGAAGAGACCTCAAATGAGAAATAACCTCACCGGATTAGCCTGTTGATAAGTCTATGAGGCATTTTCTTAACCAATGTGAAAGTACCCAGGACAGTGCCCATGGGTGATACCCTCTCTGGACAAGTAGTCCTGAATTATATAAGAAATCAGGCTGAGCAAGCCATGAGGAACAAGCCAGTAAATCATGCTCCTGTATGTCTTCTCCTTCAGTTCTGGCCTTCAGGTTCCTATCTTGATTTCCTACCCTGAATTCCCTTTATGATATAAACTGTAAGATGAAACAAACCGTTTCCTCCCCAAGTTGTTTTTGGTCATAGTGTTTATCACAGTAATAAAAACCAAACTAAACAGAAGTCTTGCACTTTTCTGCCCCTTGGATTGGATGCCAATCTTCTTATGAGGGTGGGATTTGCACCATCAATTCTCCAGGTTCTTAAGCCTTTGGTTTAGATTGTAATTATATTACTGCCTTTCTTAAATATCCACCTGGAGATATCAGACTGAAACATCTCAGTTTCCAGAGTTGTATAAACCAATTCATCATACTAAATCTCTCTCTCTCTCTCTCTCTCTCTCTCTCTCTCTCTCTCTCTCTCTCTCTCTCCATATATATATATATATTTTTTTTTTTTCCTACCACTATAACAAGTATCTAAGACAATTTAGAAAAAGCTAATTCAGACTCCCTGTTTTGAAAGTTATATTGCAATCCTTTTGTGTTGTTGTTTTGGGGTCTGTAGTGACACTGTATCAATATGCAGAGCAGAGTGTTTACCTCAAGGATAGGAAGTGAAGGAGTGAGGGGCAGGCTAGGTTCTAGGTTCTTACTATTTCCTGGCGGACATTATGTCACAATGACCTGAATATCTACTGTCCCCTGTCTTTTAAAGGTTGTACTGCTTCTCAATAATGCCAGTCTAGAGACAGAATCTTTAGCACATGGACATTGACACTGAGAGGACAATCTAGAACTCTACAGTCTAGAACAATGTATATTGTTTTTATTTCTCTAAAGAACTGTGAGAGAAAAAAGACTGCATATATAATGGTCATGGCACTACAATTATATAACAGAGCTCAGTATTTCCTGTTGTTTAGTATTTTTATTATATCTTGTCTATGTTTAGTTATATTTATAACATAAATACCATTATGTTCTAGTTCCTGAAAATTCAGTGAGGAATCCTATCATACAGTTTTGTAGGCCAGAAGCAATCAGTGATAAAACATGTATGATGTATGATGCATTATGACATAGAAGGCTGAGCGAACACATTCTCTGATAGTCACACTATTGTGAAATCATTAAAACCACACTTCTCTCCCCATGTATCCCCATCATTAAACCATGCATTACACACACACACACACACACACGCACGCACACTGATAACTAAGCTATAATCCACAGACAGCAGAGGTTAGGTTGAAAGTAAGGGATACGGCTGAATGGAGCCAGGGCTAGAGGCAGGGCTGCTGGAATGGGAGGATCCAGTGGTTAGGGAGAAGGGACAGGGGCACAAGAGAGAGAATACAGGGAATGACAGCTAAAATGAAGGTTTGGCAGAAGAGTAATATATAAACCTAATACAGTAGGAGATTCCTAAAATAAAGGCATATATGAAGGTGATCTAAAAGAAATTGCAAAATAATGCGGGAGACTGAGGCTCACCTGGACATATCTTGTTACCAAATGAATCTTCTAGTACTGGGATTGGGTTACATCTAATTGAGTTGTTGGACAAAGTTTCATAGGAACCACCAAACAATTCTGGCTGCTACCAAGACTTATAGATTGTTCTCCAAAAACTGACAGCAAAGCTCTATTTACAGAAAACAATACTACATAACTCACTGAACATGGAGAAGTCAAGCTGGTGCCTACATAGAGCCTTCACTTCTGTGTTCTAGTATCTTTGGTACAAGAAGTAACCTCCAAGGTACCAAAGGAGAAACATAAATACTAACCCAGTTACACACTCTTTGATCTACAGTTGTGTCTTGCCTGCAAAAAAGATATGCTAGTGCAATGATGGCACAAAGTTTACGGGAGTAATCAAGCAGTGTCTGATGTGACCCGAGGCCCACTCCAGGAAATGAACCACATACCCAACACTATTTGGGTGATCTAGAACCTGAGATTGGATAGCTTATGGATACAGGGTAAAACCAAATACTGCTGTTCTACTAAAACGAAGTAGAAATAAAATGGTTCCTAATTACATTTTGCTACACTCATAGATCAGGGTCTTAGTCATCTTTACAGAAGCTCCCTTCTGCAATAGATGGGAACAAACACAGATATCCACAGCCAGACAATATGCAGAGAATGAGATTCCTTGGAACACTCAATTCTATTCAGAATGTTTACATCATACCCCTCCTTTTAAGAATCAGGACTCAGGGAACCCAGCAAAAGAGGAGGCAGAAAGAGTCTAAGAGTCAGAAGGAATGAAAGACACAAAGGAAGCAAGGCCTTCTAAATTAACAATATCTACAGACATATGAACTCACAGAGAATGAGGCCACAGACACAGGGCCTGTATGTGTCTGCACCAAGTGGGGTCCCAGAGAAGTAGACACATGCCCATATCACTAGCTCAGAACCATCTCCAATTGAGATTCTCTTGCAAATGAAAATTTAGTTTTCTTCAAGAGAGTTTCCTGGGGAAACAAACTTACTTTCAAGGGAAAGCTACATGTCCAATAGTAGATAGTCAACAGAAAAGGAACTCAATAGCACCTTTGGAGGTTTCTTGTCTAATAATGTCATATTGTGGTGTGTTTTTTATGTTTATTTCATTCATTTATTTTTCTCTCCTTTCATCTTAGAGGTCCTTTGTGTATATGTTACGGCTTCTAGTTTAGAGGGATTTATTTTCATTTTCTTCTTTTTTATATAATTTTTTATTAAAAAATTCTTTCCTTTTATATACCAATCCCTTTTCCTCCTCCCTCCTCTTCTCCCACTCCCCTATAACTACTCCTATCCCACCTCCATCTCCTTCTCATAGAGGGTAAGGCCTCCCTTGGGTAGTCAACACAGGCTGTCACACAATGTTGGGGCTGAACCTAGCCCTCCCCCCTGCATTAAGGCTGAGTAAGGCATTACATCATAGGGAATGGGATCTAAAAAGCCAGTTCATGTACCCAGGATAAGTCCTGGTTCCATTTCCAGGGGACCCACAAACACATCATACCATGCAACTTTCGGTCACATTCAGAGGGCATAGTTCGGTCCCATTCAGGCTCCCCAGCTGTCAGTTCAGAGTCCATGAGCTCCCATTAGCTCTGGTCAGCTACTTCTGTGGTTTTTCCCATCATGGTTCTGACCCCTACTTGCTTTTATAATCCTTCCTCCCTCTTTTCAACTGAACTCCAGGGTCTTGGCCAAGTGCTTGGCTGTGGATCTCTGCATCTGCTTCCATCAGTCACCGGATGTAGGTTCTATGATAACAGTTAGGGTAGACACCAATCTGAGTACAGAGAAAGCCTAGTTCAAGCACCCTTTCCACTATTGCTATGAGTCTTAGCTGGAGACAATCTTGTGAGTTTCTGGGGTTTTCCCTAGCTTCAGATTTCTCCCCATCCCCTTAATGGTACACTCTGTCATGATATCTCTTTCCTTGCTCTCCTTCTGTAGTTAGAGTTTTCCTGCCTGGCCCAGTCAGGACAAATCTCTCTTACCTGCCAGTCCCACAGTCGCTCAGACCCAACCAAGAAAGCACACAGAAACTTACATTGTTTAGAAACTGTATGGCCGTGGCAGGCTTCTTGTTATCTGCTTCTTCTATCTTAAATTAACCCATTTCTGTTAGTCTATACTTTGCCACATGGCTTGTGGCTTACCAGTGTCTTTACATGTTCCTTTTCATGGCAGTGGCTGGCAGTGTCTCCCCCCAGCCTTCTACTTCCCAGAATTCTCTTCTCTCTTGTCCCGCCTATACTTCCTGCCTGGCCACTGGCCAATCAGAATTTTATTTACACAGAGTGATAACCACAGCATCCTTCCCCATCTCTCCCCCATGTTTCCATCCCCATCCCCTTCCACCTCCTCCCCTCTATTCTCCTCTCTTAGTTTACCCAGGAGATCTTAACCTTTCCTGCTTCCTGGGGCAATCCATGTATGTCTCTCTTAGTGTCTTCCTCTTTACCTAGCTTCTCTGGGGTTATGGATTGTAGCCCGGTTATCTATTGCTTTGTGTCTCACATTTACTTATGAGTGAGTACATACTGTGTTTGTCTTTCTGGGTCTGGGTTACTTCACTCAGGATGATTTTTTTCTAGTTACATCCATTTGCCTACAAATTTCATGATGACATACCCAAAAGATGCTCAATCACATCACAAGGACATTTGTTCAACCATGTTCATAGCAATGTTATTCGTCATAGTCTGAACCATGAAACAATCTAGATGCCCTTCACCAACAGAATGGATAAAGAAAATGTGGTACATTTACACAATGGAGTATTATACAGTGGTAAAAAAATAATGGCATCATGAAATTTGTAGTTTACAGTTTTTATTGGATTCCTGACTGTGTGAATGAGTATTTTGTATCTGTACCTATTTCTTATGACTTATCTTGGGTTCTTTTCCTTCTGTTTGTCTGGTCCTATATCACTGTGTTAGTTTTTGTCTTTCTTATTATATTTTATTTCATTATTATCCCTTAAAAGCCTGTTTGTTTTCTGATGAGAGAAAGACAAGGAATGGATCCAGATGGGAAGGAAGGTGGAGAAGATCTAGGAGGAGTAGATGGAGGGCAAACTGTAATCATGACATATTATATGAGAAAAGACTCTATTCCTAATAAAGTACAAATCAATTTATATTTAATATAATTATGTGTATGTTTAGATTTGAGTTTACTGTTAAATTATTAGTTTTTTCTTTCTTTTCTTTCTTAGTACTTTCTACTTTCCTTTATCCAACTTCTTTTTGGTTGCCAGGGAGTTTATCTAGAGATGACAAAATGCATATTTAATTTCAAGTCTACTTAGAATTAATATTTTACCAACTCAGGTGGAAAGTAGAAAGCCTACCACCATGTGGGCCCACTGAGCCTCTCACTTGTAATTATCTACAGACACTGCACTTCACCTATGTTCTGATTTCTCCCCCTTGCTTTCACTCATGGTTTTAAAACTCCAGAAGAGAAAATATTTACTCATATCATTCTCACACTGTTGATCTTCATTTCTGAAGATCCTGATTTTCTTCTGGAATCCTTATTTCCCTTTGGCTTAATCAGCTTTCCTTGGTTATGCCAGGGGTGAGGCAAGTTGGCTAGTAATGGATTCTCTTCATTTTCACTTCATCTGAAACTATTTTAATTTCCTTTCATTCTTGAAGATATGTTAGCAGGATGGCAGTGCTTCTTCTGGCGACACACTTTGAAAACACTTCTGCCTTCAAGTTTTAGTGATTGCCCTCTGACTCTGTCTCTATTTTCTGTGCACTGCCAGAATTTGCATTAGTTATTGTTCTTAATTCTGTAACCAAAATACCTGCAAGAACCAGTTGAAGGAAGGAAGGGTTTATTCTGGCTCACACTTTGAAGGGATCATGTATCATTGAGAAAGTGTGAGAGCAGAGAAAGACACAGTACTGTCAGCAGGAGACTGCCTTGTCAATCACACCCACAGTCAGGAACTTGAGAGTAAACAGAAAGTAGAGCTGAGCAATTCACATCAAGGCTTGCCTCCAGTGACACATTCCCCAGCAAGGCTCCACCTACTAAGGCCTACAGCCTTCCCAATTGCCACTATTACTTGGGACCGTGAGTTCAAACTCACATGCTTAGGGGACATATCATATTCAAAGTATAAAAATGTTTAATTTCTTTCTTTTTTCCACAGTATGATTTTCATGTGTCTCTATGTGGATCTTATATGACATTCACCAAAAGTATGTGTCTTAGTTAGTGTTTGTATTGCTGTGAAGAGACACCTTGACCATGACAACTCTTATAAAGGAAAACATTTAACTAGGTCTTACTTACAGTTTCAGAGGCTTAGCCTATTATTTTCATGGCAAGTAGCATAGCAGCATGCAGTTAGACAAGGTGCTGGAGAACAGCTGAGAGCTCTACATCTTGATCTGTAGGCACCAGAAGCAACTGTCCCAATGGGCATGGCTTGAGCATATATATATAAGTCCTCAAAACCTGCCTCTGAAGTGACACACTTCTTTCAACAAGGCCACACCTACTCCAACAAGACCATACCTCCTAATAGTGCTACTCCCTTTATCAAAGCATTCAAACACATGAGTCTATGGGGCCTTACATATTCAAACCACCACATTCCATTCCTGGGACCCTATAGGCTTGTGCATTGCATAATGCAAACATGTAATTAAGTCCAACTTTAAAAGTACCGGTATTCTATCAAGGTCTCAACAATGTTTAAAAGCCCAAAGTTCAAAATCTTTTCTGAGATTCATGCAATCTCTTAATTGTAATTTCCTATAAAATCTAAATAAAAAAAAAAAAGTCCACATACTTGCAACATATAATGGCACAGGATATACATTACCATTTAAAAGCAGAGGAAAGGCAGGATAAGTGGGGAAATACTGGAACACAGCAAAACAAAAAAAAAAAGCTAGACAAACTCCCAACTCTACATCTCCATGTCTGATGCCAAAGCACCCTTCAGAGCTCCAATGTCTTTCAGTTTTTTGACTGTAACATACTTCTTTCTCTTGGGCTAGTTCCATTCCTTGTTAGCAGTTCTCCTCAGCAGGTATCCCATGGCTCTGGCATTACCAACATTTTGGGCCTCCAAGGCAATCCAGCTTCACTCAATGGCCACTCTGGTCCCCAATGCATGGATACCCCTACCACATGTATGGTCTCAACATCTTTCCTTAGTCACAGAGGGAGATTCCATAATCCTTTTCTTCTATCCTTCACTCTAAAGCTGGAACTGTGTGGCCAAAGCTGCCAAGTGCTGCTTGCTGGGGCTGGAATATGGCCCCCTTGTTCAATTACATCTTTACTGGCTTTCTTTTTCCATGGTTTCCTTCACTGCCTAAACTTGGTTGTCCTGAAACTTGCTCTGTAGACCAAGTTGGCCTTAAATTCAGAGATCCTTCTATCTCTGTCTCTGGGATGCTGGGATTAAAGGTGTGCACAACCATAACTGGCTCTGGGATTTTCTTTAATTTCTTTTCACAGGTTGGAAATGTAGCTCCCTGGGATCTTGCCCTGAGGACACCGTTCCCTCTATTCCATTTCTTAATCATTATCTCCTTGAACAAAGGACTTACACCATTCTGCTTCCTGGTGCTCCTTTGTTTCCCAAATTGAACATTTTGTATTTTTTCTTGTTCAGCTTGCTCCTTTTCATTATATACCTGCATCAGAATGACCACTAATAACCACATAACAGAGTTAATAGTAGGCTGTTTTGAGATTTCCTCTGCTAATGGAATTAATCCAAAACTCTTCACTTTTACCTCAGGTAAACTTTTCAGACAAGGGCAAATGTCAACCACACTATTCACCAAAATGTTACAATTATCTTGAGGCCTCATACTAAAATTCTTCTCCTCTGAAACTTCTTGAACCAGGTCCCCACAGTTCAAATCACCCTCAGCACCACTGTCTTCCATGCTTCTATGAGTATGGCTCATTAAGCAGCACTTAGAGCATTCAACTGCTTTTCTAATCCAAACTCCTGAAGTCCACATTCTTCCAAACAAAAGCATGGTCAGACCTATCACAGCAATACCACGGTCCTTGGTACCAACTTCTGTCTTGGTTATTTCTAAGTTTCTATTGCTGTAAAAGAGATGCCATGACCACAGTAACTTTATGAAGGAAAACATTTAGTTGGGGCTAGCTTACAATTTCAGAGGCTTAATCCATTATCATCATGGTGGTGTGTAGGCAGATATGGTGTTGGAGAGGACTTGAGAGGTCTACATTCTGATCCACAGACAGCAGAAGCAACTGTCCCACTGGATGTAGCTTGAGCATCAGAGACCTCAAAGCCTGCCTTGACATTGGTACTCTTCTTCCAACAAAGCTAAACCTATTCCAACAAGGAAATACCTCCTAATAGTGCTAGTCTCTATGGTCAAAAACTCAAACACAGAAGCCTATTGGAGCCATTCCTATTCAAACCACCAGAGTGTGAGTCTGTGGATCTTGTTGTGTGGCTAATTGTGGCTCATTATAGCTCTTTTTCTTCAGTTCTTTGCTTCACAGCACCTTTCTCCCTGGGCTTCTCAGGACATAAACACTGGATTTTCCATTGTTATTCTACAGATCCCTAAGACGATTTTCACTGCGTTGATACTTGCATGTTGCTTAGATGGAATCCCTTTTAGTTGATATAGCTTCATTTATTGTTTCTTCCATCAGGTCCATTTTGCTCTTGATTCTCTCTTGGGAGAATTTTGTTATTGTTTTTGTGAGTAGACTTCCAAAATTCCCAGTTGGTATCTGTTTATGTGGCATATTTTCCATGACCTTTTGTTTTCAGAGGTCATGTTAATTCCAACCTCTTCCTCATTTCAGAGTGCTGTCCTTTGATTTATTTTTTCCTAAGCAAGCTCATATTTTCCTGTTAACTCATGTACCACATGATTTTTTTTTCTTATTTTTTATTGTGGTGTTATGAATTGAACACAGGGCACTGAAGTATGATAGGCAAGTACCCTGTGGTGTTTTGAAGAAGACATGCCCCCCACAGACTCATGTATTTCAACACTTGGTCCCCTGTTGGTGGTGCTGTTTGGAGAGTTATGGAATCTTTAGGAGGTGTTTCATTGCTGGAGGAAATAACTTCACTGGGGGAGGGCTTTGAGGTTTGTTTTTGTTTTTATTTTATTTTATTTTATTTTATTTTTTATTTTATTCTTTTTCTTTTTATTATTATTATATTTGTGTTTTAATTTTACACATCAGCCATGGGTTCCCCTGCCCTCCTGCCTCCCACCCCAACCCCCACCTTCCCCCCATCCCCTCCCATCCATTCCCATCTCCTCCAGGGCCAAGACTCCCCTGGGGATCCATTTAAACCTGGTGGATTCAGTATAGGCAGGTCCTGTCCCCTCCTTCCAGGCTGAGCAAAGTGTCCCTGTGTAAGCCCCAGGTTCCAAACAGCCAGCTCATGCACTAAGGACAGGTCCTGGTCCCACTGTCTGGATGCCTCCCAAACAGTTCAAGCTATTCAATTGTCTCACTTATCCAGAGGGCCTGATCCAGCTGGGGGCTCCACAGCCATTGTTGTTTCATTTTATTTTATTTTTGGCACCAAGTCTATATTCCTGTACTGTGCAGACCCAGCCAGAACCACTGGACTAGTAGCTTTTCCTGTTGAAAGGAGATCACTAGTGTGAGCTGAAGCAATGCCTGTTAATTGGCTTTGTCTTAAATTGTTACATTATTGGATTTGTTGCTACTAAGTTATTGTGTTGCAATTTTATTGTTAATAAAGTACTGTTTATGCTTGAGTAAAAAAAAAAAAATTGCTATCTTATCCTAAGCCAGTGCTGTGCATTCCATTGACACCATCTTGCTTCCTGTCAGCCACAAGCAACCAACACTACATTGCGTATTATGTTTTTAACTTATGGTATTTGGTATGCTAGGTGGTTAATGTGCATTTTGTAGATTTATATTTTCAACATACCATGGGCTTATCCTATCAGAAGTTCTTGAAGGGCTGATCTGAATCTGGTCAGGTCCTGAGAGATTTAGTGGCCAGTCTCAGACATAACTAGTGGTTTATGTGTTCCGTTCTTAGTCTTTGGGAAATAATCTAGTTTGTAAATATCAATTTGGAATGATTTTTTTCAAGTTTCACCTTGCTTGCACTCCAGGTCTTTTGGAACCTTCCATATTGCCTTGCATAGGGAAGTTAGACTTGTAATAGTTCAAAGTACTTCTGGGGGTATGTCCATGTTGGGTATGATTGAAAGGACAGAAAGTAAA